>NC_089493.1:260413442-260715361 GCF_036850765.1 Saccopteryx bilineata
AATTACTGTTGCTTTGTTAACTTGCTAATGCATATGAACAATACATTTAATTACTGTGTTTTGGCCTACTTATTAATGTATGTAAATGTTAAGCTTATGATACTGTATTTGGCCAAATATATATATTGTAGAGTGTTACTTAATATGTTAATTTTACAAAATTTCCATATTTTATGGAATATTTACCAATAACTTTATTATGAATAAAGTACAGGTTTGGAGAAGTTGTATTATCCTGAAATAACTTCAATCAGTGTTAACTTTGGTTGACTTTGGTTATTATAAAGGTCATGTAATAGATCTGTGTGTGTGTGTTTTGTTTTGTTTTACAAAGACAGAGAGAGGAATAGACAGGGACAGACAGAACGGAGACATGAGAAGCATCAATCATTAGTTTTTTGTTGCGCATTGCGACACCTTAGTTGTTCATTGATTGCTTTCTCATATGTGCCTTGACTGTGGGCCTTCAGCAGACCTTGGGTCCAAGCTGGTGAGTTTTACTCAAACCAGATGAGCCCGCGCTCAAGCTGGCGACCTTGGGGTCTCGAACCTGGATCCTCGGCATCCCAGTCCGATGCTCTATCCACTGCGCCACCACCTGGTCAGGCTGTGTGTGTGTTTTTTAAGCAGATAAATTTAACACAGACTAAGTAATTATTCCTGCAGTATGAAATCATAATTGCAATTTTCAGATCGTCTTTTAAGATGCTTTTTAATGATGATTTTAAAAAGCATGATAGGGATTGATTTCTTTGAGAGGATCTGTAATATGTGACAGTAATCAACTGTCCTAGCATCATGCATGTCATGACACAGTTCTGTTCCTACAACAGTGACATAACCCAAATTTTGGTGTAAGAAGAATCACACCCTAGCCTAACACAAACAGAATACTTGGGAGTAGGTAAGGTACTGGGGAATGCCAATTCCCTCACTCATGTGCCGCGTACTGCATATCCTTCCGCTGCACGCCACCAAACCAGCTCGCCCATGAGGTCCATAAGTACGGTGCTAACAGTGTAAGCCGAAAAACTCCCGTCTCCATTTTTTTAAGATTTTATGGGAGTGAGCATTGTAAACTCAAAACATTATACGTTGAGACTGTTGTAACCCGAGGACCCCCCCCGCACATATGAAATCAAAGTATTATCTTAGACATGTTAATAGTTTTAAAATAGGTGGTAAATAGAAAATAAGTTGGTAAATAGAAAATAAAAATTATTATTTTATATAATTCCTAGCAGTTATATATTTAATTTGACCCCACACTCACTCTTCCTCTCTCTTTTTAATAGTCCCACTTGGGAAAACGGGAACTTACCTTCCACTGGGGTTGCCTCGGATTCAGGCATGTGTTATTTTAGGAGGCATGATCTGTGTGAGGGCTCGTCAGGTGGCAGCCGAGGGAGTCAGAACCAGGGCCTCAGAAACACAACTGCTCACCCGGGCGCTCTGATCTCAGTGTGATTTCGGTATCAGATTCCTTGCCGCAGAAATGACTGTGATTAGGCGGATGCTGGAGGGACACCCACATGTCACCGGCTGTCCCTTCATCAGCCCTCCAAAGAGACTTGAAGGAAGTGAGAGAAGTCGATGTTTGCAGTTTACGGACAAGATCTATGCTGTAAAACAGATTTTTTTTTTCTTTTTTTTTTTATCAACAGTAAAAAACAACTTACAGATATATAAACTTTCAGGGACATGGTTGATATCTTTCCTCTATTTTGTTTTTGCTATAAAACAAATACGAGGACAAAGTAGACACATAAAAGCAGATAAAAACAAATTTAAAACAGACACCGGAAAGCATTTTTTTCCCTGTCCTGAAGACCATTTGTGTGTAGCAGAGCCAAGGAGACAAGGGTGAGGAAGTAAACGGCACGTTGCTGGAGGAACCGTTTGCTGACACAACTGGCACTGGAGAAGCTGGCTCCTTCAGATGTGAATTGGTTTTGTTAGGCCAAATGCACTTATTCTTTCAAAAATGTCTTGTGTAATTATTTATTCTACACAAAGCTTCACATGCATGTACTCAATCAGCCCATGGGAACGGTTTAGCAGAATGTTGCAGGAAAAGCAAAGGATGACAGTATGGAAAGAAACTTAATTAATTAAAGTGGTTGACCTAAAGCTACAGCATTTGATTTATCTCCTATTTAGCTGTGCTATTTCCACCCTTCTTTTTGGGCATAGTCCTCAGGGATCATGAGTGGTTCTTCTTGCAGTTTTCCTGGGTCCTCTGTGAAATGTATAGAAAACTTGCTTCTGGGCAAAGCAGACCCACCTTTCTCCAGCCTGTGCTTCAGCAGCAAAGAGGCCTGGCTGTGGTTTACCTTCCAGGGACTAGCCCAGCACAGCCCTGCCCAACCCCATCTTGCCCAAAGTAGAGAAGTGGGAAGATGCAAAAAGTGATGAATACAAGTGGCAGCGCTCTTGTAAACAGAGAACCCATCCTGAGTAACTCCATCCTGGCTGTTACTCACAGTAATACAGGGCTCGGGAGATGGGATTGAGGAGAACTCAGGTTTCTTCTTGACATCATGAAAGCAGATGTTGGTCTATTACATGCCCTGGATTCTAGGTCCTATGCTTGTTGATTGCCATACTTCTAATCCTTATAACTATCTTAGGAGTAGTTCTTAATATAGAAGCAACAACTTATGCTGACAATAACAGCAATTGATTGCAAGGATACCACAGAGAATTGGGGGGGAAATGGAAAAACCAGGCTTAGAGAGAAGAAAGAATGGATCAGCTCCTGGAATCGAGGTGCAGGAACAGACTGGCAGTTTCATTGGGGTGCTGCTTGGTTGAATGCAAGAGCTGGTATCTGTTGTTGCATTATTCTGTTCAAAACTCAAATTCCAGGGAGAGAATAGGGGCAAGTAGAGATCCTTGAAGCCTTAATATGACTGTGTGCGATGGTGGCACAATCATTACCCGAAGCAAAATTGGTATGTTACTACAGAAAGAATGGGAAAAGGATGCTGGAAATGCTAAATAAATAAATAAATAAATAAAAAGCAGATACACCACAAACTGAGACTTAGAGAAAGCTTAACACGACTATTATCACCCAGAAAATCAGTGCAGCAGGATGGAAACCCAGTTCTTTTTTTTTTTGTATTTTTCTGAAGCTGGAAACGGGGAGGCAGTCAGACAGACTCCCGTGCGCCCGACGGGGATCCACCCAGCACGCCCACCAGGGGCGACGCTCCGCCCACCAGGGGGCGATGCTCTGCCCATCGGGGGTGTTGCTCTATTGCAACCAGAGCCATTCTAGAGCCTGAAGCAGAGGCCAAGGAGCCATCTTTGCCCCAATGGAGCCTTGGCTGCAGGAGGGGAAGAGAGAGACAGAGAGGAAGAAGAGGGGGAGGGGTGGAGAAGCAGATGGGCGTTTCTCCTGTGTGCCCTGGCCGGGAATCGAACCTGGGACTTCCACACGCCAGGCTGACGCTCTACCACTGAGCCAACTGGCCAGGGCCCCAGTTCTTTTTGCTGCAAAGGCAATCCTTCCCAACTCTGCCATGCCACCTCTCAGGTGGACAAGGATCATGTATGTGGCTTGTTTTGTCACATTGCAACAAAGTTACTGAAGTGAAAGAAGACATAAAGATTGGAAGTGTCCTGAGTCAATATGGGAAGAAAGGAGAAGGTTTGATTTTGGTAGCAAAAAATTCTCATGATACTTTTCTCAGATCCTTCCTATATGGGCACCCAGACACTCTTCTGGTTTTACTTACTGCTTTCTCTTTCTCACAGATGCTCTGACAGCTCTTTTTATTCTATTTCTATATAGAAGAGCTTCCCAGGGCTTGGTTCTAGGTCCCCTTTTCATCATCAAACACTCATTTGTACACCAATGACCCCTCATTCGCTATTGACGACAGGACAGAGTGCAAATGGCTCAGCTTGAACTTTAGCATTCCTCACACCTGAGCTCCACCCTACTTAATAATAATCTTATCCTTTTTTTTTGTATTTTTCTGAAGCTGGAAACGGGGAGAGACAGTCAGACAGACTCCCACATGTGCCCGACTGGGATCCACCCGGCACGCCCACCAGGGGCGACGCTCTGCCCACCAGGGGGCGTCTGCTCTGTCGCGACCAGAGCCACTCTAGCGCCTGGGGCAGAGGCCAAGGAGCCATCCCCAGTGCCCCAGCCATCTTTGCTCCAATGGAGCCTTGGCTGCAGGAGGGGAAGAGAGAGACAGAGAGGAAGGAGAGGGTGGGGGTGGAGAAGCAAATGGGCGCTTCTCCTATGTGCCCTGGCCGGGAATCGAACCCGGGTCCCCCCCACGCCAGGCCAACGCTCTACCGCTGAGCCAACTGGCCAGGGCCTAATCTTATCTTTTGTTCCTCACGGTACCATCAAGTCCCACTGGCCTATCTTTTACTCGTATTCCATCCCTGTTACGACTCCCAGCATTTGTTTATGAGGTGCTGTTTTACAGGAAATCCTGCCTACTCTCTACCTTATATCCAAATCTGCCTCACTGTACAAGGTCCAGCACATCTCCCACCATCTCCAAGAGACAGGCCTCCAGTAGTTCTACATTTCAATGGCCACTCCCTTTTCCAAGGCCGAGTCTAGGCCATTTGTTTGAGATACTCACTTGTGGCCCTTAGCCATAGACTATTAATCTTAGGTGATTATCCTGTTTCTTTGAATTGACTGTAAGCCTTTGGAGGGAAACTCTTTTTAGGTTGGGTAATAGATACCCAACAAATATTTATGTAGTCAGTGTGTTTCAAGAATAAGAACTGTCAGTGTGTTTCAAGAATAAGAACTCCTTCTAAGAAGAAAGGTGATTAGGCCTCTTCTCTCACCCACAACACTACAGAAGAAACAGCATCTCCAGTCCAGCTTTGGGTTGTGGTCTTCTCATAGGACAAGTTAAAATTCTAGTCAGCCTCTGCATGAACAGGCTCCCACAGTGTCAGACAGAGCGAGAGGAAGAAGGGAAACCCAGGAGTAGAAACCCAGGCAGTTTACACAGGCCAAGGGGCTGCTTTTCTGACACATTTTCAGGAATTAACTATTCACAGCTTCCACTGCCATTTCATTAGTGGAACTCATACATGTAGCAGTTGTCTGGGGAAAGCTATTAATGTTAACTTTCCCTATGGCTTGCTCTAAAAATCATGTAAAGCATTTTCCTGTTTTCCTTTGGAAAATGTCTACACTACATCCTGACATTTAATCTGTAGCCCTAACAGGGTGACTAATGCGAACTGTTGGTTCTTGGCTATTTCACAAGTAAGCCAACTTAATCTAGTAGTAATATCTTTTTTAGGCTTGCAGGAAAAGGGGGGAAAAATGACAATTAAGCAACACAAGCAACCAGTGTCCTTTCCTTTAAGCATTCTTAGCTAAACAAATGTGTATGTGTTTTTTAAAGTTTTGAAGGTCTGGTTTAAATAAAATATTTAACCCTTTGAAAGTCAAGGTTCCAGTGTGCTTTTAGAGAAGTAGATAGTTTAGGCGGAGTCTTCACTGGGGCAGCCAGGGCCTTGGCATTCTAGCGTGTGCACAAATCTCTGGGCTCCGGGCAGTTGGGAGCAGTTATGCAGAGGGTGGGGTAGACAAAACCAAAAGCAATGCTTGCAGCTTGCTTGGAAAACATTTTTGGATTCAATGTGAGCCAAAACCATGGGAACTGGCCTATACCCTCAGATTTAAATAGATCCAAATAGGCTTACCATGTAGTGGGAATATGAATAGCACCAGACTACAGCCAGCAGGGCAACTGGGCCTTTGGTCTGACCTGGGCAGAAACTAGCAGTGCAATTAGCTAGGTTACAACTCTGGGCCTCCGTTTCCTCACTGGTAAATATGAGTAGGTTGCATGATGTGGGGTGGTGCACTCTTCTGAGGAATCCCATTTATGCCTCAGATAAGTGACTTTGTATCAGAGACTTCCTTATTTGTATACTGGCTTAAAGGCTTTAATTTCTACACCATAAAATAAGGGAGACCAGGGGCTCTCTCTCTTGGTTCCTGAAATTAGCATTGCAGCGGAGAGGCAGCCAAGATGGCAGAATGCTGAAGGAGAAACCAATTTGTGCAGAGAGAAGGAGATGGGGAACAGAGGTGAATAAGGCTGGTGAGGTAGAAACCTTTGATCCTAGGAAACTCAGAGAAGTCAGTGGCTTTGGGAGCCCTGAATGGAAAGGGAAGTGTTTTCCCACTGTGTGTATTTTTTTCGCCCGCTGGGTGCGAGCTAGGATTAAAGCTAATGGCCCACCAGTTCTTGGTTCTGTTGTTTCATTACAGGCTGTTCAAATAAAATGCAAATCTGCATGGGCCAGGTGGCTCTGATGGTGGCCGAGGCTACTGGCTTTACAGTCAGGTATAGGGCCAATGTTAGAAAAGAGCTTTGTGTGAATATGGGGGCTCATTCTCCTACTAGAGGTTACAGTGAAAGAAGAGGGAAAGAGGGGCCGCTGACAGTCACTCAGAGCCTTGTGTACAGAGCCGGCCTTGTGCTGACCACATGGCCTGAGTATCTCACTCAATCCTCTCAACTATCCTGTAGGGACCCACCAACCTACGAGAGAAACCAGGGCTCAGGGAGGTCATATAGCTTGTCTGAGTGGATGGACTCAAACACAGGTCTGCCCAGGGACATCAGCACCTTGGCGGCCCTAGCCATTCCTTTTCTCCCCTCCCTTTTTATTTGCAGCTACTTGGATATTCATAACCGAACAAAAGTCCAGTGCATGGTACACCAGGACACGCGGAAACCTCCTACCCACCTGTGCACCGGATAGTGGATGGAGAGGCTCTCAGACAAGGCTGCACTGTGCAAGCGAGCCTGCCCCACCCCCCACTGAACGTCTCTTTCGTTTACTTGCAAGAAGATACTGTCCCAGAAGTTGAAATGCTGACTTTGTAATGAGCTGTACATTGTATTTCAGGATCTCCTCCACTCAGTACATGTAAAGGGCGTTTAAGGAAAATTAGGGTTAGAAACACATACTTCTTATTAAGAAAACTATGGCTTTGTATTTGAGAGAGCAATCATGCTGGAAAAGGAAAGAAAGAAACCAGAAACTTCAGGCGTGCTGAGATTGCAAATACCTGTACGTACTTCCTTCACCTTTACTTCCTGTGAAGCCTCAATGAATCTCCAGCTTCCCAGAGTCTTCAGAAGTGAAGATTCCTCAAGTCCCTCCCCTCTTCTGTCTCTGTTGTCAACATTGGACTAGATTTTGACCTTTCTCAATAGATTTGTCTTTATCTTTAAATGGATTCCAATAATCCCCTCAAGCCTCCAAAGATGTGTGAGTTATGCTCTTTCCAAAGTGTTTTGGAGTCTGAAAAAAAAGCTGTTTGAATAAATCATGTATATTCTCTTGGCTAATGAGATGGTCAATGTGCTCCTTTCATTGACCACCAATGAAAGAGGTGCCCCTTTCGGAAGTGCAGCGGGGGCCGGATAAATGGCCTCAGGGGGCCGCATGTGGCCCGCGGGTTGTAGTTTGGGGACCCCTGGTCTTAAGGTTATTCTGTGTAAAAGCCTCTAATGGTCTTTTTTTTCCCCCCTGGGTAAAGTACCTAATAGGGAAGATTCTCATTTGTCCTCAAGAGCAGGTTAAAGCTATACTAAGATTGTTGTTGCTCAATATGCAACGTTAGAGGGGTTCAGTTCCAGGTAATTTCATATTACAGTGCTGATGCTGTACCAGTAATAGACGCCAGATGAAACTGAATACACACGTGAAGTTTTAAAGGAGGCCCAAGGCAACTACATACTTTTCTTACTCCATGCAGCTAATTTCTGATAGGCAAAGAACAGCATTAGGATCAGTCATAGTATTTCCTTGTTTTCCTATTCCTTGGACAAAAAATTTAAGCACACAATTTCTCAAACCTTGTATCGAATTAACTTCTAGGTGGTTTCTGAACTCATCTCAACAGTGCATCAGAAGAGAGTTGGTGTTAAATAATTTGTCATCTCTAGCCACTTCTCCACTGAGGAAAGTGCATAACCACTGTAAGAGATAGGAAGCTTTGGAACATTTTGGGTGAAGATACCTTTGGCCTAAGGTACACCTGCTATGTATCATACTTTTGTTTGAAAACTATAGTTCAGGAAAACCCTAAAGAAGGAAGACTCAGAGAATGTTTGACTTCCTCACAGGTAGTGTAGGGTAGTGATTTTCACAGACCCTGTTGGAGCGTCAAGGTGATTAAGTCTTTCACAGTCTGGCATGCAATCTATGGTGGGCTGGCACCTGTCTATGGACTGGCGGTATCATTAATACAATGGCACTCAAAGCATAGGTAAGGATGAAGTGGAGTCTGAGGTCTCTAAAAGGTAGGTCCTAGGAGACTTAGACTCTGTTCACAAGTGAACAAATAACCATGTGATTGTGTCCTATTGGAACACAACTTTCAATTGTAAGTGTGTTAAACATGGCTGCTCACAGTGTGTCACAGGTTTGATAACATTCCCTTGTTTTCTTGTAAGCATGTCTGGCTCTCCTTCTGGTACTTTCTTTCACACAGCCCCTCCCACAAAAGCAACACTTTTTTTGGGGTTGTAGTCCCGTAAAACGCTCAACCAGAAAACTACCCCAAAATAAGCTTTATTGCAAGAAAAGTGTCATATTTGATACATAGACCTACAAAAACAAACAAGACCCAAAACCATAAGTTTTTCCTCACAAACACTTGATTACAAATTTACACTGTTTCTCTCTTTAGTTATTAAAACAAAACAAAACAGAACAAAAGAACCCCAAAGTGGATATAACAGGTTACTAATCTTTGGTCAGCACAGGTGTGGGAGGAACAACCCGGAGCCTGCATGTGCTTTGGCCATTTCACATATGAGGTTTGGTCACTGGTCCAGGGACAGGTTCTTGGGTTGAGAAGAACATGGACACGTACTCTTATTATATAGCACATTCTGGTACAATATCTTTTAAAATGACTAAAGCAAACTAAACATCAATTCATTGTACAAACATCTTTCATACACAATAGGCTATGATAAAACGAGGCATATGGTGTATAACTACAGTATTAATGAAAATTCTAAAAAAATGGATTTAAAAAAAACAACAACATATATTCCTTGGCTGTACTGCATGATTTGTTTGCACATATGGCAATCCTGAAATAGCTTGAACATAGTAAATGCACCATTAATCTAAGACAGCACCAAACACTACAGAACGCCAGGTGTTCCTTGTCAAAGGAATGGCGGTTCTTCAGCTGCCTATAGTACCACAAGTACGCAGCACACCCTGGGTAAGAATGAGGTGTCGTGGGGAGCACACGTGCTTCCTTGAGGTTATGAGAAGGAAATACAGTACGGTTTGGCCTGCAACGCTACTGGTCTCACAAGCAGTCAAGGTATTTTGCTACAGTGTTGTGCTTCATCTTCGTTGCCTGGTGTGTCCGGTGATGTGAGATATCGTCACAGTGAGCTGCTCTGGCTTTGGTCTCCTTCACAAAGGATGTAATGACATTTCCGTCTTTTTAAATTATTGATTACACTGCCCATTCAGCTCTGTGAGGCTTTTTTAAAAATAATCAGATGTGTACCAGTTGGATGACTGGCAGAAAACCAAAGGAAACATCTCTTGAATCTACTGAATTTTTAAAAAGCACCTCTAAAAGAAATAGCTCAAATTTATAAATCTAAAGAAAAACAAGTGAGTTTCCCTTTTTGTTACATAGTTTGTTCATTTCTCCATATATTACTGCATTAAAAATAAATAAACATCTATATTTTTTTTTTACTTAGCAACTATAGCAAAATACCCAAAGTGTTACAGACTGCTAACAGGAAAAAAAAAAGCTCACATTATTTTTGTGCATTTAGTGCCATATGCTGATCTCTTGAACATTTAGTTTTTTTTTTTAATATATTTTAAAGTGAAGTTATATAAAAAATACAGTAACCACGGTTGCCTTTGTACTCAAATCTTTGGCCACACCAGAGTCTAAATTATCCCTCCCTGTGAGGGTCAACATTCTGAAGTCTGAGACAGGGAGGAAAGAAACAAAAGTTGTCTTTTTCTCCTCTTTCAAACGAGTCATTGATTTTCAAAGGCTTCTGAAGGCTGGCTGTGCAGGGATTTGAGCCCGGAACCAGGTCTGTACGTGTTAATCGAGTTGGATCTGCAGCCTCATTCTGAGAGCCTCACCGAGCTCCCCTAGGAGGTAGTCGTCCTCGTTGCTGTCTTCCAGTTTCTTAAGCTCCTTCTTCCTGTATAGAGGGATGCTAGTGATTTCCAGTGTGTACGTGCCGGGCACCGGCTTTCTCTTGGCGGTGTGCAAGTAGCTGAGCCCGTTCCTCTGGTGGATGCGGAAGATGCCGTCGCCGTTCCCTTGGGAGATGACATAGCGGATGTGGTTGTTGAGAGGCTCAATGGCGGGCATGAGTTCCAGGATGTGCTCCTTAGAGCCGAGGCCGGAGACGTTGAACTTCATTCTCATGGGGCTGTCCATGTCGACACTCTCCAGGCTGATCTGCTCAACCTGGAGGAAAAGCAGGAAACGATGCAGGAAGAGTTGCTACAGCGCCAGGGGAAGCCTCCAAAGGGGCCGGGGGCTGGGGCTGCGGCCACAGTGGCAGCTTACTGCTCCCCCTCCCCCACTTCCTTAGGAGTAGTGTTGGCGAAGGAGGTGACAGTAGCTTCCTGTTGGTTGGGAGAAAAGGTCAATTCCACAGGGCTTGTCCTATAACTCTCTGCCTTAACCGAGTAAAGGTACAGGCTGAGCTTACACACAGCCTTAACATTTTAAGTTTATTTTTTTTTAATGAGTTTCTGGAATATCATGCTTATTAATAAAAAAATACAATTTAGAAAACAATTGCTTTTTTTTTTTCTGGTCAAAAGAAGAAGTGCAGCTGTTATCCAGCAGTGACTGTCCCCAGAGGGATCTGCACTCCGAAGGCCTGGCTTGAGCTGTAAGGCCCACAAACCACAAGTGGATGTGGAAGTGTGTTTACTAAGGGCCATTAGTGCGGAGGGAGGAACCTGCTGAGTCTGCAGGGCTGGGGTTTGAGCAGCTTTGGTAAAAGCCAGTGGGGCAGGGACCAGATAAACTCACTCAGAGGGATAGGAGGTTTAAGGATGCTATTTTAGTAAGACATGCAAAAAACCCCAAACACATACACAAACCAAACCAAACCAAACCAAGCCCAGTGCTCTGATTGGGCACCTGTTAAGCACTTCCTTGCAGTGGCCCAGAAGCGCCCGCCCACATTCAGACAGACTCAGAGCCCAAATACCATGATGGGAAGGGTTCACAGACAGAATTTCTGGATTTGTAGTTCAGGGTACTTGATAAACATCTCAATTGTCATATTTCAATCGGTTAGATACCTTAGTCTACTTAAGGTAAAGGTAATGGTGGTCTATTTATTATTATAAAATAGAATCACAGACCTTTTGACTAGAACAATCTCATTTCACAGATGAAGAAAGTCTCCAGAAAACTGAAGCAAGTTGCCCACTTCACATGGCCAGTTAGCTGTTGACTAGGTTTTTTTGGTGGAAGAATTTGTTAGTAATGTTAGCTGATGAGAGTGGTGCTATCCCTCATCTTTGGGAAAATCATCAACATCTCTAGATATTACTCAGTGACATTCGCTAATATATATATATATATGCCAGGCACTGTTCGAGGCACCTCACACTATCAACTCAATTAATCCACCTGTTACCCTTTAGCAGTAAGTATTTTTATTCTCATGTCACATGAGTAACAAGTGGGAGAGCCAGAGAACATATTCAAAACCTGGCAGTCTATGGCCCGTCCCTTTAACCACTCTGCTGAAGGCCATTTACGACCAAGAAACCCCTGCAGCAGGCAACTCACATCTTCAGGTCCTCAGAAAATACCAAGTTATTTGGAGATAAAATTTTTTATGGGAGGAACACCTAACTTATAAATGTCACAGAGTATGAGACCTAGTTGGCTTACCTACTGAAAATGAAAATCAGCCTAGTTTACTGCAGATGTATAAACCAGAACTGGACAAATTCAAAACAGTGTTTTTGAATCTTTCAACATCAGTATTTCGTAGGCGGATATCTTATCCCCTTTGGTATAAATGAAAAAAGTAAAACATATGATCTGAAACTATGAACCCTAAAGTACCCCCCACATCCTTATGTTTTGAATTAATAATCAACTAACTTCAAATTACTTGTCTCTGCCATGTAGTGTCCATAAATTTAGCCATGACATTTAAAGATAGTCCTAGCTTCACGGAGCCTGAAACGTACATGAGTGTGTACTCTGTTATTTACACGACTTCTATGGATAAAATCTGCAACCGAGCAAAGTGAGGTTTACTCACAGCAGTGGGTTCGGGCTCAGGAACACTTCTCTTCTGTCTGCTGTCTTTCTTAGAGTAGCCGTTGATTTTGCATTCATAGCAGGCTTCTGGGGACAGGGCGTTTTCCTCGTCCACCTCTGCATCCAGTGGCAGGTGCTGCCCTTTGTTAAAGCCCATTCCTGAGACACAGTGGCTATTTGCGACAAGAAGCAAGGTGGTGTTAGACTTGATCACTACCTTTGACGATAGTTTTCCATTGGTAGAGCAAAGACTTTTCAGAAATAAGAAACCAACAGACTGCATGGGGTGAGGGGTACATGGTGTGGTGTTAGTATTGAGTCGTACACTCAAAACCTGTGTGGTTTGGTGAACCGTGTCATCCTAATGAATTAAAAATAAAACAAAAAAGAAACCAACAAAGCAAGCTCTAAACTCATAAACATAAAAAGCTAATATTCTCTGAAACTTTTAACACTTCATAAATGAGATTATTCCCTTATTTTGAATAGCAAAATTCTTCTGAGAGTGAGCTCTAGCCTTCCCCCAAATTATACGAGGAATATCCCTAATATTCCACTCCGTGCGTGGTGTATAATAACGCACACACACATATATACACACACCCCACACCTTCCTTATCTATTCATCTATCACTGGACACCTAAGTTGTTTCCATATCTTGGCTATTGTAAATAATCCTGCAATGAGTATAGGGGCACATATATCCTTTCAGATCAGTGTTTTGATTTCCTTTAGAGCAGCGGTTCTCAACCTGTGGGTCACGACCCCGGCGGGGGTCGAACGGCCAAAACACAGGGGTCGCCTAAAGCCATATTATATGTATTTTCCGATGGCTTTAGGCGACCCCTGTGTTTTGGCCGTTTGACCCCCGCTGGGGTCGCGACCCACAGGTTGAGAACCGCTGCTTTAGGGGCATCCCCAATTTTTAATCCTAATTAGATTGAAGCACTTGAGTGCAGTTAACTGGGAAAAGCAAAAGCAGAGTATGAATTTTCAAGAGAATGAATGCTAAGAGAAGTTCTGTTGCTCACAACAAAGCCCTCTGCCATAATGGTGGAGATTTCTGAACTCCTTCCTGTTTGGCTTGGTGCAAGAGTCAGAGATGGCTTTAAATGACCCGTGTCTAGGCCAGTCCTTTAGTTTCAAGCACTGCTCTGTGGCAGTGGTGGACAGACAGTCCATCCCCTCACTGCCTGTCTCACACCCTGTTCTCTGCGAGCGAGAGGACCCTGACTGACTCCTAAATTTCCATCTCCTGTGCTGCTGCCAGGCTGTCTGGAAGGGGGGTGGCCAGCCCCCGGCCCCAGCCGCCAGGGCCTGGGAGGCTGCACTAGGGAAAACATGCCTGGCCGGAGGAAACCCAGCCCGTTGGAGCCGGCCTCGGTAAAGCGGTACCACACCAATGACACAGCTCTCCTCTGCGCAATAACATGAAGCTGGAGGAGCAGAGCAGGACAAGTTCCTTCCTCAACCTCTGGGCTGGCACCTGCCAAAATTCATAGAAAAATCTGGGGAGAAGCCATTTCCACGTATACCTCACAACCCAGGTGTCTATGGCAACAGGTGAGCTGCATTTTTAAGTATCTGCTAGTCTTTGGCCTGGAGGGATCTGATTGAATCAATTCAGGCCTTTATGTGGGGCAGGAGTGGGATCTGTACACAAGGTCAAATCTTATGCAAACCAGAACGGAGGTAATCCTGTAACAGGGATAGAATCCATATGCCTTCTTGGTGCCTCTCTCTCCTATCCACTCAGCAATCAAAGCTTTTGTCTCCTGGGCTTCTAATCACCATTCGCTCCCCTGCAGTGCCAGGTGGCCAGGCAGCCTGAACTCGGGGAGGGAAGCCAGGGTTAGACCAGGCCCTGCTGGACGGCCTTGGCTTTCCTGCGTGCGGGAGGGGGGCCGGCCTTACCCCTGTCCCACTCTGTAGTACCCGGGCGGGCAGCCGCAGAGGTAGCCGCCCTCCGTGTTGGAGCAGCCGTAATTGCAGGGGTTCTTGGAGGAGGAGCACTCATTGACGTCATGGCAGGTGCTGGAGAACTGGTCGAAGGAGAAGCCCGAGGGGCAGGCGCACTTGTAGCTCCCCAGGGTGTTGTAGCAGGAAGCAGAGCCGCAGGCATTTGGATTGGAGCATTCGTTCTCGTCTATTAACACAAAGTGAGAAACTCTTTACATGGGGAAGGGGTAGCGACATGAAGAAGAGTCCCAGAGTACCTAGGATTTCACAGGAGAAGTAACTCTACAACTGCATTTAAGAAATGTTTAGGAAGATGGCCGATTTGCAAAGCATGTGAAAATAAAAGATAATAAAACGACAAAACCCAAATCCTCCTACATTAGGGCTGTAAAAAAGCCTGCCCAACATTTTTAAATACAGTTTGTGCTGTTTATGAATACGTCAGCAGCCCTTTGGTACCGGTATTTGCAGTGTGCCTACGGAGTCCCTCTTCTCTTAGCAGGTTACTTCTACAGCCTCTATCTCAGCCAGGTGCACAGACAGAAAATTACTGGTTGCTAGAGGCTGTGGCGAGGAAGAAATGGAGAATGGCACCCGATGGGGATGGAGTTTCCTTCTGGGGTGCTGGAAATGTTGTGGTGTTGCTGGTTGCCCATTCTAGTGAGACTGTACTAAAAACTACATGTACTTTACAAAGGTGAAGTGTATGGGATGTGAATGACACCTCAGTTTAAACAAAGCTTCCACTACAGCTGTATTTGTATGCATTCTCCCAGCAATTCTCAAAGCCCTCATTACACTATATGTGGACAAAATATATAAGAAATGTAATTACCGTACATGAAAATAATTATATTATTTTTTAAAATTGATTGATTTTAGAGAGACAAAGGGAAGAAGAGGGAGAAGCATTCATTTTTGTTCTACTTAATTGTGCATTCATTGTCCTCTTCCCACATGTTCCCTGACCGGGGATTGAACCCACAGCCTTGGTGTTTCGGGATGATGCTCTAACCCACAGAGCAACCAGCCAGGGCCATAAAAATAATTGAAAAAACATTATTTAATTAGGTCTATTGAACCAACAATCAACTTTTTTTTTTTTGTATTTTTCTGAAGCTGGAAATGGGGAGAGACAGTCAGACAGACTCCTGCATGCGCCCGACCGGGATCCACCCGGCACGCCCACCAGGGGTGACGCTCTGCCCACCAGGGGGCGATGCTCTGCCCCTCCGGGGCGTCACTCTGCCGCAACCAGAGCCACTCTAGCACCTGGGGCAGAGGCCAAGGAGCCATCCCCAGCGCCCGAGCCATCTTTGCTCCAATGGAGCCTTGGCTGCGGGAGGGGAAGAGAGAGACAGAGAGGAAGGGGGGGGGGTGGAGAAGCAAATGAGCGCTTCTCCTATGTGCCCTGGCCGGGAATCGAACCCGGGTACCCCGCACGCCAGGCCGATGCTCTACTGCTGAGCCAACTGGCCAGGGCCCAACAATCAACTTTTAATTGCTTGAGGACCATTAGGTGCAGACTGTGCCCTGAGATGGAGTGCATCCAACCATCAGCTGACACAGGCTTTCCAACTTAAATGACTAACATTATAATTTAAATGCTACCGCAGGCTTATTATATATTATTGCATTTATAATTTTTACATTTTCAAAACCTGATTGTGCTTTTATTTATGTTTTGTTTGTTTGTTTTTTAGTTTGTGATTACCCATGTTTATTCTTTTATTTTTGGGGATAGGTTTAATTAGTTAACCTATTTTTATTAATTGAATTTATTGGGATGACAGTGGTTTGCAAAACCATACAGGTTTCAAGTGTACAACTCAATAAAGCATCACCTGCACACTGCGTCTGCACCCACGGCCCAAAGCCAAGTCTCTTTCCATCCCTTTCCCCCCAGCTGTGCTCACCTTACCTTTCCCTCTGGCCATCGCCACGCTGTTGCCTGTGTCTGTCAGTTATGTGTATATAAAAGACTGTAATCGTGCTTTTAAATTTGGAGATAAGAACTTTGCTCTTAACTGTCTGGTTGATACATAGCATGTGGCTTGACTCCTTTGGGGTTTATTACAATTCAAATTTCACCCTGGGCACAAGTCACATCTGTTCCATGGGAGATTCTTTCAAATTCTTGTGACTCCAGCGAAATGTAGTGTGTCTGTTTACTTAATATATGACAAGTGTATGTTTCAGGCCATGCAGGGAAACGAGCCTGTTTGCAAGTGGGTGTGCGCTTGGGCACCACAGCTAGAGGTGGCGCTGAGCAGGCATGGCTCAGGGAGATTGTGGAAGATGCAGATGGGGTCTTAGTGAAGAAGCCATGCAGACAGGAAATTAAACTCCATTAAGTACCGCATAGAGGTTACTGAAAGGGTAGATGTCATCAGGCACATTTTTGTATCATGATTATAGTTTCAGAATGAAATCAGACCACCAAATACAGAATTCTTAAACACTGGATATAAAATATGCTATGATTATCTAATATGTACAAATTCTTAGCCTTCATTTTGTGGGGAGGAAGTATTTAAATAAATTCATAATAACTAAGCTACCTATCGCATAAATATAACTGCTATTTTATTTCTATAGGCAGAATTGGTGGGATTCTGCCACCAATTCTCATCTGCTTTTATGATCACATCTGACATTTATATGCACTGTTTCTCTCCTAACAGAGAATGCAAATTAGGTTATAATTTAACAAACTGATACTTCTATGAATATAGTATTGGGCATTCTGTTAAGTAGAAAACTTAGAGGCAAAACCAATTAATTGAATAAATTTCATTTAACATACCAATGACAAAAAAAATTTTCAGTATATATTATTTTTTGGGAGCACCATGATATATTTCATGTTTATATGCTATAAATGTACATCATAGTATAATTTTATAGACTTATGTAATTTGACTTTTAAAATATGTTCTTGTGTGAGACATACTTTGAATTGACTCAAGCCTTACCAAGCTATGTTCGAATTATTTTGAAGAGCCATAGAGGCAACTGGAAGTTACTAATACTAAATAACTAAAAGCTTCATATATTAAGACATAATTTTTCTTCATTTGCAAATGCTAATAATCACTTATTTTCAAATTTGAATAATTATGATGCTTACAAATATTTGAGAAAGTCACCACATCTGTATAACCTATGCACTAGAATGTGATAAATGTTCTATGGTAACTGGCTGGAAATTGTTTTAAGTATTCATTTCAATTAAAAGCCCTTTCCTTCCCCTTCCCCTTTCTTCCTTTTTCTTTCTTTCTTTCTTTCTTTCTTTCTTTCTTTCTTTCTTTCTTTCTTTCTTTCTTTCTTTCTTTCTTTCTTTTTCTTTTTTTTTACAGAGAGTGAGTTAGAGAGAGGGATAGATAGGGACAGACAGACAAGAACGGAGAGAGATGAGAAGCATCAATCATTAGTTTTTCATTGCGCGTTGCAACACCTTAGTTGTTCATTGATTGCCTTCTCATATGTGCCTTGACCGTGGGCCTTCAGCAGACCGAGTAACCCCTTGCTCGAGCCAACGACCTTGGGTCCAAGCTGGTGGGCTTTTGCTCAAACCAGATGAGCCCGCACTCAAGCTGGTGACCTTGGGGTCTCGAACCTGGGTCTTTGACATCTCAGTCCGATGCTCTATCCACTGCACCACCGCCTGGTCAAGCTCTTTCTTTCTTTTTTAAGTGAGAGAAGGGGAGATAGAGAGACAGACTCCTGCATGCGCCCAGACTGGGATCCACCTGTCAACCCCCATCTTGGGATGATATTTGAATCAACCAAGCTATCCTCAGTGCCTGGGGCCGATGCTCGAACCAGTAGAGCCACGGGCTGTGAGAGGGGAAGAGAGAGAGAAGGGAGAGAGGAAAGGGAAGAGAAGCAGATGGTTACTTCTCATGTGTGCCCAACAGAGGATCAAACTGGGACATCCACATGTTGGGTTGATGCTCTTATCCACTAAGCCAACCGGCCAGGGCCAAAAGCTTTTTTCAGTATTAACACTTATAACAAAGAACTGTCATTTTTCTTAAATCAAAAGTAGTACTGTCTGACCAGGCAGCAGCACAGTGGATAGAGCATTAAACTGGGATGTAAAGGACCCAGGCTTGAAACCCTGAAGTCGCCGGCTTGAGTGTAGGCTCATCTGGCTTGAGTGCAGGCTCACTAGCTTGAGCACAGGGTCACTGGCTTAAATGTGAGATCATAGACATGACCCCATGGTTGCTGGCTTGAGCTCAAAGATTGCCAGCTTGAAGCCCAAGGTTGCTGGCTTGAGCCCAAGGTCACTGGCTTGAGCAACGGGTCACTTGCTCTGCTGTAACCTCTCCCCCCCATTCAAGGTACATATGAGAAAGCAATCAATGAACAACTAAGGAAGGATTAATGCGTCTCATCTCTCCCCCTTCCTGTCTGTCTGTCCCTTTCTTTGTCTCTATGTCTCTGTCACAAAAAAAAGTAGTACTAATAACATTGTAGGTTTACAATAAAAAGTACTTAAATTATTTGATACATTAACAGTTCTGTTCCTTTAGTAGGAGACCCCAATATATCTGTCTGAAATAGTTCATTCTGTATCTCCCCTCAGTCATATGAATGACTGAAGACATACACATACAGTGACAAATAAAAAATGATTTGTGCCTTTTAATTTGCATTTTGTCATAATTCTTGTTTTTTTTGCTAACTTATTGCTCTTATTAGTTCCTGATGAGTTGTTTAATCCTATGACTGCTATGTATTTGAGTTAAAATTTCAACTGTGTTGTGTAGATTCAAGGCAAGAAAAGTCAGCAATTTTATTAGAGATCAGCTGGGTTCCTCAACTTTGCACGAAATCATCGAGATTAGAACTTTTCAGCCTGACCAGGTGGTGGCGCAGTGGACTGGGATGTGGAGGACCCAGGTTTGAAACCTCGAGGTCACCAGCTTTAGCGTGGGCTCATCTGGTTTGAGCAAGGCTCGTCAGCTTGAGCCCAAGGTCGCTGGCTTGAGCAAGGGGTTACTCAGTCTGCTGTAGTCCCCCAGTCAAGGCACATATGAGAAAGCAATCAATGAACAACTAAGGTGTCGCAACAAAGAATTGATGCTTCTCTCTTCCTTCCTGTCTGTCTGTCCCTATTTGTGTCTCTGTCTCCCTCTGTTACAACCCCCCCCAAAAAAAAACAAAAAAATCAACCCCCAGAAAACATCTAGAACCTTTCAAATAAATCTCTGCTGCATTGTACTCACTTGGGGACCTGCTTAGAGGTGCCCGTTTTAGCAGATAAGCTCACAAATGAATACTTACAGTTGGGAATAGCTGCTTATGTGTCTTTAGTTTTGATCTCATCTTTGAAACCATTTATCCTTCTGTCCAAAGGGTCCCCTCCTGATTAGAGAGCACCTGGCTTCTGGCTGGACTCCAGCGTGGGATGTCTTGGGGTGACTGTCTTGCTGAGGTGCCCACTCCAAGGGTCCCACAAAGGGGACCTGGGGTATACCACACAGTCTTCATTTTAAGTCAGACCAAATTTAGTAAAAACTTCTGTAGCTATTTTTGCACTAGATGTTTACGGACAGAAACTTCAGGGAACTTAAAAACTTGGAAATTGAGCTGATTCTCCATACATGTTCCTGTTTCTACTTATAATTGCCTTTAAAACAAGATTTCTAATATAAGCTGACATGTGTGAAATATTGGGGGTCTTTCTTTTGCATTTAGTTTTACAGAATTAACTTGTACAAACAAGTCCATTTTATTTGCTAAATAAACTCTTGGGCATCATATTTCATAAACAATTCAATATAATAAAAGTGTTTCACACTGTTTTAATAGCTATCTAAAAGAGTACTTCTCTCTATAACCGCGATGGCGAACCTTTTTATAAAACCACCCCCTTTTGCAGTGCTGGTCAACCTGGTCCCTCCCGCCCACTAGTGGGCATTCCAGCTTTCATGGTGGGCCAATCGTGGCGCTGTTTGGTTGCTCTGCTACCAACAGCATATTCCATCATGAAAGCTGGAATGCCCACTAGTGGGCGGCAGGGACCAGGTTGACCAGCACTGCAAAAGGGGGTGGTTTTTATAAAAAGGTTTGCCATCACAGCTCTATAATCTGAAGAATGTGGCTACACTTTGCCTCTCTTTATGAATCAAGAAATCAGGGCATATGGACTTTTGCAACCTGTTATTTTCCTATGAAGAGAAAAAGGAAATTAAAGTTATGAAATTATTTTGATTGACAGCCTAACTCATCACTTTGATAATCCTTTAAAACTCTGTCCTTAACTTCTTGATCATTAAGAGTTTTTGCAGTTACCCCTATGAGTATGTGCTCATGGTGTGGCAAAGCGCCTGTCTTTGACGTGGCACATGGTCACAGATTAGTTGTGACTTCCGCTGTTCCTTCTGCTCAGTTATGCTAGCATCCGGTGCCACAATGTGTTGGGTGGTATGCCTATGAAGTGCATTCACATGGAAACAAGAAATTAGGCAGCTAAGTAAGTTAGTTGGTTACTCAAATACAGAAGAGTATTCTTTTTTTTTTCTTTTTGTATTTTTCCGAAGCTGGAAACGGGGAGAGACAGTCAGACAGACTCCCGCATGCGCCAGACCGGGATCCACCCGGCACACCCACCAGGGGCGATGCTCTGCCCCTCCGGGGCGTCACTCTGCCGCGACCAGAGCCACTCTAGCACCTGGGGCAGAGGCCAAGGAGCCATCCCCAGCGCCCGGGCCATCTTTGCTCCAATGGAGCCTTGGCTGCAGAAGAGGAAGAGAGAGACAGAGAGGAAGGAGGGGGGCGGGGTGGAGAAGCAAATGGGCGCTTCTCCTATGTGCCCTGGCCGGGAATCGAACCCGGGTCCCCCGCACACCAGGCCGACGCTCTACCGCTGAGCCAACCGGCCAGGGCCAAGAGTATTCTTTTTGATCAATCTCTCCTTTAAAGGAGAATTTCCAGGACTTATTATCAATGCAAGAAACAGAGAGAAGTGCCTACTAAGTTTATTTTACAGACACTTCTGTCTGTGGCATTTTTAATAGACTTTTCTGTAACTGGGTACTATTTCTACCTTAGAATACTTCAGCCCCTTCGTTACATCTGTGTGGCGGGACAGCTCAGATGGGCAGCCCCTATGAAGTCGATCTGAATTCCTTTAGATTTGTATGAGGGGGATGAATGGGTAAGCCTTCAACCCCAAATCTAAAGATACTACATTACTGATAAAAAGCCACTGACCTTGGCAAAAGAAGACGATGATTCTTGACATCATCTTTAGAAACTTGAAATTATATCTAGCAGAAAATTACAATTATATAAGCTTTAAGTTGAGTTACCTTTCAGGTACTTAAGACCACATTCTCACTGTGGGTATTTTGAAACGTACACAAGTATAGAGACTAATATAATGGACCCCTATGCATCAATCCTAAGCACTGTTTTTTTAAGTTCCAGGATTCAAAGGCTATCTTGACATGTCAACTTTTTATTATGTGTTCATTTTACTTTAAAGATACTTTGCGGTGAGAAAAGCAGATGCTACGTAAGAGGTGAGTGCTCACCGACGCACTGATTCCACTGGTAGTGCTGAATGTACCCTTGAGGGCAGCCGCATCTGTAGCCTCCCAGGATGTTCTGGCAGCCGTGCTGGCACCTATGGTTTCCATCACACTCATCGACATCTGTAAAAACAAGCCCGGCAAGGTCTTTAGGTAACCTTTCCCTACTATTCTTAAATATACTCCAAACACAGCCTGCACTAACTACTCTATGGGGAACAAACAAACAGAACGCACAGAGAGGTGGTGGTTTTTCCAAGTCACGTGGTCACTAGTCAGTGGCGGTACAAGGAATGGTTCTAAGACTGCATTCTTATACTGTCCTCCAGACCATGCTACGTCAGTGCTCTAGCATTTGATTGCAGCAAGTCGACCACAGCGTGTTGTGCATTTTGGATGGATTAACTTGCATATGGTCTGATTTATTTGGTTTAAATATATTTGCATTACATATTCTAGTAGATTCAAAAGTGACTGACACGTAATCATCATTGTCAGGAAGATAGAAGCACTACAGAGATAGCTATAAAAATATAATTGTTTTGCACATAAAATTTCTTTATCATTCAAGAGTAACTAGAGGCAAATTTTATTTTTAGACACAAAATGGTATTATTACACATATGGAATAATTTCTTTGTTCATACGTGCATACTCTTTTGGAGTGACAGTTGAGGCTTTGAAATCTACCCATAAAAAGTGAAATAAAATTGGCATGTCTGATGTGTATGTAACAAATTTATATGGATAATTAATAAATGGTATCGTATGTGAATAGTCACAAGCTGAGCTCACACATGTCCAGCAGCTGTATGTTCAGAATACTTTCAAAGTCTCAATGACTTCAAATATAAAATATTAAAATGAAAAATTTTAAACTGAATTTTTTTTGGTGGCAAATTAGATACACATAAATCTCTATAATTCTTATAAGGAGTATCTTAAAAACTTTCAATATATTTTTAGAATTCATGATCATAAATTTCTAAGAATAAGTAAGGGGTGACTAAAATCAGTAAAACACAAATTACAATATTATATAAAATATAGAAGTGTTGTATATAGTCTCATAATCTCTGGTATGGGTGTTTTATAAAAGAGACCAATCCTAATACATTTATCCTACAATGGAAATACTGGAGAACCACAGGCAGATTTTTATTTTATTTCCACTGGAAATTTTTCTTGGCCTTCATAGGAAATAGCTACTGCAGGGTAGACTTTAGAGAAATGCCCTTTCTAGAAAAGAGGGTGAATTGGAGTCTTAGACTAAACAACAGAAAAACAGCCATCTGTTTCCCCAAGTGCTTTCGGTGTATTTCTCCAAGTCTCTAATAATAACTGGCTCTTTTTCTTAAAAAAGATTTTATTTATTCATGTTAGAGAGGAGAGAGAGAGAGAGAGAGAGAGAGAGAGAGAGAGAGAGAGAGAGAGAAGTGAGAGAGAAGGGGGAGGAACAGGAAGCATCAACTCCCATATGTGCCTTAACCAGGCAAGCCTGGGGATTTGAACCAGCAACAGGCTGATGTTTTATCCACTGCGCTACCACAGGCCAGACTGGCCCTTTTTCTTAAACTTAACTTTTACACATTTAGGTATCATAGAACAAACGTCCTTTTTCTTTTTCTCCTAGTGTACTCGTATACTACGGTAAACCATATTAGGTACAGAAATCTTTTTTAGTTCAATAATTAAGTCATTAATGTAGTTACTTTAAAAGCCAATTAGTTCTCACCAAATTTTATTTCATCACATTAAAGTTGTCTCTGCCCCCAAAATAATGTATGAAGACTTATGAACAAAAACCAATTGCTGTGTTTTAATTTGTTAAGTACTTTTTTCTTCTTTTGAGATGATCAATATTTCACATTTAGTGGCTTGGAAGTAGACAGAAAATAGTATGCTGTATCGGATTAAGGGGCTTAGAGCAAAAAAACCCACCTTCACAGTTGAGTCCAGTGGCATCAAGCGAGAACCCTCTTTGGCATTCGCAGCTGAAACTCCCAGGGGTGTTCTGACAGATGCCCTTTGCTCCACAGAGGGAAGGCTGGGACCCGCATTCATTGTTGTCTGGCAAAGCATGAAGGAGGAGAGGAACAAGCCTCCCAATGATTACCTGACTCAAATTTCATTACATGAAGTGAAAACTGAAATATGAAAGCCTAAGTTTCACAATGTGAAAACAGCATTTTAGGGACATGTATGCCAGGATTCACTGTATTTAAAGGCAAAGTGCTAAGACAAAGTTTATTTCAAGAGATCTGAAATTAGAGCACTATTTTAGGTTGATTGAGGACATGGTTTTTGATAACTTGACTGAAAGTCCCTTAACATATGTGAGCCTTCTAATGTAAACCCAGTGTGTTCATTAGCATGGTCTAAATTATAGTGAACCTTAGTCCTATCTTATCTGAACACACATGGTTATATTTAGATGCAATATAAAGGCACGTTTGGGATATGCCTACTGTGTATGTGTGCTCAGACTACATAGTGCTTTTTTCCCTTTGAATATTGTTCCTAAGGGGGGAAAATTCTATATTATTAGCAACACTTTTAGAGCATTAATTATGAGGAATTGGTTCTAACTGTAAGTACTGAAACATTACCATTTTAAGTACAAGTTTTACACAATTATCAAAAGTTTGGACAATGTCCCATTTGTAGTTTGTCTTACCAATGCACGCAGTGTGATGCTGGGTGAAACCAGGTGGACATTTACAGGTGAAACCTCCCAGCGTGTTGACACAGAGGAACTGGCAGTTGTGCTGTTTGGTCTGACATTCATCAAGGTCTGAAACGAGAGAGAAGTCCATGAAAATCAGAGCCGTGCTATCTGCCTGTGCATCCTGTGTCGTGAGGCCACAGATGTGTATGTTCTGTTGGGAATACTTTGTTGATGTTTTTGCTGGAAGCTTTATAGACTTCCATATGCCTATGACAAGCAGTTTCTTTTCACATACTTAAGCAGCATAAATATTATGGGCTACTCTCTTAGGATGAGGAAGGTGATACATAACATAGTCTTCTTAAAATAAGAAATTAAATGAACGTGTCACTGTGGTTTCCATGAACTGCTCTCAGAGTTAATATATAAAGGTTGTAATTCCTGCATTTAATGCACAGTTAGTACATTAGTACATGGCTGGTCACTTATTCCTATTAAAGGAGGGGGTTAAATAAAAATAAAACAGAATCTGTAAACTGATAAGAGAATTAACACAAACATTGAGTCAGGTTCTCAGCATCCAAATGAAGACACCATCATAAATACCAGAGGACACAAAAGACAGCATCTGCAATTCTAGTCACGAAGAGAATTAACAGTTGGACTGCACTAGCAAAAAACTCAAAATGCGATTTTGGTTAGATTGGAACTTAAGATGGGAAAATATATTTAAATACATTTACAAAGCAATATAAGTTATAAACAAGACTAATTCATTATTTTAAAGCTTAAAAACATACACACTTTAGTTGCATTCATTTGTAAACAATGTTCAAAATTAGACTGACTCATAAAGGTTTGTGAGATAGATACGTGAGAATAATACTGCTTGCTATTTTATTTATTTATTTTATTTCTTGGAAATAAAATTTCATTTTCTTGAGAATAATCTGTACTTCAAAAATTTATAGACAGAATTTCCTCAGTCCATTGATTTCATACTGCTGAGATTTAATATAAAATTGACTAGATGAGTATAGTATTGGACCTATTTTAATCATCTAATTTAGTTTGATAATTGTTTTTTAATACTACCTAAGCAAAAAATTTAAATTTACCAATTCATTTTCAGTCTTGGGCAGAAATTATGTAATAAAGATAGCTTGCAGTAATAAAATCTTAGATAAGAAACAAACAGAAATCTGATTTTAATTTTATTTGTCTCCCTCTCTTCCCTCACCAAAATAAATTTGTTTTTGTTGAATTTTATTTATTTTTAAATTTGTGTGGTTTGCTTCTTAGAGCAACTTGGGTTTACATTCTCCTTGCCTCCTACCATGTGTCCCTTATTAGAATTTTCTATGAGTAATACAACGGTCCCTAAGAAGATGAGCTGTGATGAAGGAGGCATACACGGTATAACTCCTGATCAGCTGAACTTGAATCTGAACGGAGAGAAACAGACCAGGGTCACAAACTCCAGAGACTCTACACTCACCTTTGCACGTCTTCCCGTCCTCTTGCAGAACATACCCCCGTGGGCACGAGCACTGGTAACTCCCCTCACTGTTCTTGCAGATGAAATTGCATGGTTTTGGGGACTGGGAACATTCATCAAGATCTAAGTGGAAGTGATGTGAAGATTAAATTCTTGGTTAAAAGAAACAACCAGCTTCTTTCCTCTCTCCGTATTCTCACTTCATGCTTTTAGCTTTTCCTCTTCAACTTAAAATGGAAAACAGCCCGAGAGAAATGATGCACAGAACGAGTTGTACTCACGCAATGTACTGGTTTACTTTGTGCACCAATCTGCAGATCTTGGACAAATATAGAACCTGACAGATGACTGGGTTAAAAAAAACCCACTCAATTCTTTAGATTAATGTACTTTGGTTTACAATTTGAGAACCATAAACTTAAAAGTAAGAGTTTTAAATTTTTTATTTTGACACGGAGATGTAGCAGAATTTCTCTTAAACTTCCTGGGCTGACTCTCCTCTCAGTATCTTGTGAGGTCATGGTTTGTACTGGAAACCTCCCACTTGCCCTTCCAGGTCCAGCCCTTCCCTTAGTCCACCCCCAGGAAACTGCTCTCTTGCCCTCTGTTTTCTGGCTGGTCCTTGTCTCCTCAACTCCCTCCCAGCAAGGTGGGCTGGGCTGAGTCATTTCATCAGAGCCCACAGCTCCTCCCAGGCAGCCCTCTGGGCACAACTTTGTCCTTTTAGGTTCCAGCAACCTCTTCTTCCTTGTTTTGGGCCCAAAAGTGCTGCAGCCCCAGAACACAGCACTGTCCCCTGTGGTTTCTGCACATGCTGCCCACCCCTTCCTTTATAGACAGTTCCTTTGTTAAAGCCCTCCTTCAACAGTCCCCATCTGAACACACCACCTTTCTTCTGCCTGACTCTGACTGACAGCAATCTCCATTTCCTCTGCAAAACATATTGATCGATGCCCACAGAATGCTGGAAGCTCGTGATCAATGGCCTATTCTCTGTTACTTTCATGTCTAACCAAGTGAGACAAATGTTTACTATGAGTCAATCCAGCTTTTCTTAACCTTTCCATGCCAGGTGTGCTTGTTACCGAAATAGGCACGTTAGTGAAATTCATGTTAAGTTGATGAAATATGAAGGAGAAAAGATTTTTTCTTCTTCAATAAAAACAAAGTTGAATACTTTGGCAAGTATTTGCCTCAATGAATGCAAGTCACCCATACCCCCAACCTGTGAGAGAATGGTGTGAATGAGACAATAAAAAATTAAATTAAAAAAAGAAAAATGTAGGTTTCCATACTGAAACTGCTCTGTAACTGGAAATTATAGAGAATGCTTAATTGGTAGATTTTATGCAAAGAACAGCAATGAGAAACAAGAACAAAGCAGTCTCTCTTTATATGCAAACACACACACATCCACAACCAAAAGTCCTTTTCTTTTATCAAAAACTGACAAGTGTCATTTATACATCTTACCTTAAAATGTAAAATGTTGAAAGTTTATTTTTTGTAACTTTTCTGTTTCCCTGACAGGACTTTTTGATGAATTGAACAACACTGTGTCCCACACCCCTGAACAAGGCCTTGGACAACTACAATGATACTAAGAACCACATTATGGAAAGAGTGGCATCACAGGGACTCAGGAAACAGCAGCTGACAAGCTCCCAGACATAGTGATGACTTGCCTTACCTACACACGATGTCCCGCTGATGTCTGTGGTGTAGCCAACCTTGCAGAAGCACCGGAAGGAGCCCATGGTATTGATGCACTGACCATTGGTGCAGAGGTTTGGCATAACCTTACATTCATCAATATCTGTGGGCCGAAACCAAACCAAAAACAAATAGAAACTAATCCATATTTGAGGACCAAGCTGGTTAAAAACCAAGAGAAATTAAGAAACTGGCATGAGAGAACCAACAACCAACATTCATCATAGTGCTAAGTGCCTCTTCTATCATTCAGGTGATTGGCAACATGGAAGGGATAAAAAGATAATTTGAAGTGATGGGAGGAGATAAACAAACAAAGACTGTGCTGAAAGCCCTACTTAACTTTTACTCATTTTGCAATTTAAGTATGAATTATTTTGGGTGGATCTAGAAAGTTACCTTTGTGAAGCTCAACTAATTATGAATTTGTGATAATTTCCCATGGACTGGCCTCAAATCTGCACTTGCATTAGACTCGCAAGAAAGGGTTTTATTAGCAAATAATCAGACACAGGGTTGAGAATCTGTATAGTAATAAAGGAAAGTGGTATTTTTTCAGGACATTAAGTTGATTGTACAAAAAAATGGAAACTACCAATCAATTACAAGAATTGCTGGTTTGTAAATATGTTACAAACAAAATAATTTCTGGTGCATACTAAAATAAATAAGCTACATTTATTTAAGTAAGTAGAGTTTGGGGGTTATAAGCCTGGCCTTTGGGGTCAGACAGATATGTCCCATTCCTGGGTCCATCTCTTAAAATGGATGTGATCTTGGGAAAACTACTTGTACCTTAGCTTGTGCTTTAGTTTTCTCATCTGTTAAAATGGGAATACGGTAATAATAAATTCTACCTCTCTTAGACTGGATATGAAGATGGCATCTTTTAAAGTCTTGAAAGCATTAGCAAAAAAGCATATACAAACATACACATACATAGACATATTTTAGCCATTAGTATTGTTGTATCAATTTTCTCACTTTTCCTTCAAACAAATCTGAATGAATGTTCACTGTATTGATAACATGCATGAAATTTCCTCAACTCCTTACCTCTTCCATCAGTGGTGTATCCTGGGCCATGAGGACATATCTTTTTGTACTGGGCAGTGCCAGGAAGTGGGCAAAGCTCACACTGGTGACCCCAGCCTCGCCCCCCATCACAGCAGCATTCTGACTTGGTGACAAGATTGCGGCTGCTGGATGCCATCTGACACATCGTCTGCAATACCTCTGCAAAGCAGAGTCCCTGTCGGTTGTCTGAAATGACAGCGTAGTCAATAGGCATCAATGGATCAATGGCATGAAACTGACACTTCATTAGCTTGAACTTCAAATTAAATAGGACAATCAATACTTTCCTTCCTAGCAATAACTTAACGAGGTAAATACTCTTTTATATGAACAATCATACTGTTTAAGACAGTTTAACAACTGTAATGTTTTATTGAAGGTTAAGTTCATAGAATGCTCTATCACTATAGACAGTTTATTAAATTTGACAAAAAGTGACACTATATTTTAGAAGTGGATTTTTTTCTTCAATCCATCAGCAACTAATAATAGTAAACTACCATTCTTATAGAATCCAAATAAAAGGAAAATCAAATTAATCTATTTACCCTTAAACAAACAAATAAATATCAGAATTTATTTTTGAAAAGCAAATGCTAGACTATGTTATAAATTTGGTACCTATTTAATCTAATCTCTCATATTTTCTACATCTAACAGAGTGGTCAAACATTTTGACTAAGTAGATATTTTTAGTACAAAGAAAGGGATTTCTCTGATGTAGACAGGCAAAAAAATTTTATTTATTTATTTTTAAAGAACTCTTTCATATGGTTTTATGAACCATCCTAGTGAAACTGTTAACAATACAAAAAAGAAAAGTACACTTTCTATGTATTTTATGTCCAAAAAGGCTGAAGGTTATACCAAAGTATAAATAAAAAGGTAGATTTAACTATAGTAAGTTGTTTTATAAAGATTTATTCTGCCAAACTTAGTGAAAATATGACATAAGTACTTGGTAAGTAACTATTATCATATGTTTTAACTTGCTGTAACTCTGCTTTATAAATTTTATAAAGTAAAGTTACTTCCCTACTTTATAAATCACCATTACTGTGGAACCAGTGGGCGGTTAGAAAATTTTACTACTAACAGAGATACAAAAGTGGGCGGTAGGTATAAAAAGGTTGACTACCCCTGCTCTAGACTGAAGACAACAAAACACAAAATACATTTTCTTGACTAGCAATTTTCTAGAATTAAAGCAGATGACACCATTCTGAGAAAAATCTGATGTAGCTGAAACATGCTGTTTTCACACCATGCCAAACGATGAGTTCTCTTCTTCTTTGTTTGCCTACAGTTCTAGGATTTCATACTTTTACACCTGCTCATAATTAACCAAAATGGTTTACAACATATACATTATAATACAACATGATGTTTGAGATTTATATTTTCCACAAGAAAATATTTTCTAAAACAGTTTTCTGTACCATAAAGTAAAAATTGGCCATTATTGCATTTTTAAAATATGACCTTTAATATCATTAATACAGCAGAGCTTACCTCATATCACAAATATTTTCTTTCGGAATTAAATCATCCCCTGATGTAAGTTTTACCAAACTCACAGTTTCCATAGACTTTAATTAATATCAATTTGGGGAAGACTGTTCTAAGATGGTTATTTATATTACACATAGATGTGCAAACAACGCACATGGACAAATACGTCATTTTAGTAAGTGTGTACCTAAAGGAAGAGGTATTTGGATGACTCAGATTGGGAGGTTTGTTTAGCAGACAAGCATATATATGTGCAGCTCTTCTATGATGACATCATCAAACAGATGTTTTATTTACCAAGTAAAATATACGCATATATCAACTTACCAAGGCATTCAGTGCCTGAGGAACTGGACTGAAACCCTTCATTACACTCGCACCTATAGCTCCCAATAGTGTTAACACAACGCCCATTTTCACAGATTCCTGGCTTGGTCCTGCATTCATTTTCATCTTTAGAAAGACAAATAATGTGAATAATGAGCATATTATAAAATTATAATGTATAATTATCTTCTTACTGATTTAAATTTAAAACTTCTTCTCTGAAATACTAAGGAGATGAGATAAAAACTAGTCCTGTGTGAATAATGATTTATTTTAAACTTGAATTGATTTTTTCAGGTGGGTTCTTTCTTAATAAAGTGTTTTCTTACTCCCTTTCCCCCCTAGCAGGGAAGGGGTTGTATTTGATGAAGAACTGGAAATTTTGCCTTCAAAAGTGATAGACTTACCCTGAGACACCAGACAAGGAGAAGAAATCTTGGGGAAAAAGATGCCAGTTTTTGTGATGTGAGAGAAAAGCTGGAGGCATAGGGATGGTAGGTGTTAGGGAAGGGTGGTGAGTAGGGTAAAAGAGCAAATTTGTGTTATTAAAATTTTCTCTATCCTTACTTATTGTGTTTATTCAATATCTGTAAATTTTTTTCAAAGCTTTTTTCAAACCTATGTCGTTAGGAGCCTAAAAGAGCTCATGACAATGACATCTTTTTGCTAAATTACTCATCTTTAAACTCTATAATTTTTAATCTTCAATTTATTGGTATTTATATACTTTACATGTGCTTTCTTTTTATTAGCAATTGCCTTGAATGTCTAGTCCCATTCCTTTGTTTTCAGCCTCTCTCACATTTTGATTTGGCACATTTCTTGTAAAAAGCACCAACCTGGATTTAAAAAGAATTTTTAGAAGTATAATTTATTGTTTATCAGCAATTTCAACTATTTATATCTATTATGATTACTGATATGTTTGGATTCTTACCTGCCACTTCGTATTATTTTCTTTAGCACAGTTTATTGCTCCTTCTCTCAATGTTTCTTAAATCAGTCTAGTTTTCTACGCCTTCCTCACATCCCCAACTCATGTGTGGAAGTTATCATCTTCTTTCTGTTCTTTCATTGGTAGCCACGAAACAACTTCAGTATATACTCTTAATAAGTACTTTTCTCTCAATCATCTGCCAATTTTGCTTTTGGCAAAAACAAGCACGTTGGCCTGAGTTTCCTTCTTTCTGCTCTCTCCCTGTAGGACCTGTCATATTGATGTGATATAGGAATTTGGGTTTCTTCTATTTTTTTATATACTATGAGCATCTATGTAAACCAGATGATGAGCTTTACTGGTTTCTCGGCTCACCATTGCTTCATGTATACTACTACTTCCTCCTGAATTAATTAAAAAATATATTAGTTTTTATTGCTTGGTTATTTCAGAGATGGTACAGGGGTGGTAAATATTCTAAAACACATTTCTAACTATTTTATTTGTTTTCTCACCAGGACTGAATATAGAATTTCAGTGCAAAAGCACTTTCCCTTAGAATGTTTTGAAAGGATTTTTCCATTGTTTCCTTTTATCTAGTTTTACTAGAAATCTGGTTTTTCTCTTCTTCTGGAGAAAGAAAGATTTACATTTTAAGGATTTACATTTTGCTCTTAGTGTTCTGAAATTCCTCATGATATATGTTTGTATAGATATTCTTTCCCTTTTGGGAAAAGAAAAACTTCTTATGGAAAATTTAAAGTATATGTAAAAGTGTTGAGCTAACTTACAGATTTAAATAATTGTATGTCTGTTATTTCTAAAATCCGAGGGTTCAAGGTCTGCCTCCTTGATTTAATCTTATCCTTCACTCACTTTTATTTTGATTTTTATTTTATTTGTTTGAATTGTTTTTTTCCCAAAAAGAGCTTTTGTTAGATATACTATCTGAATTCCTCTCTGTTTGATAATGTATAATATGGTTTTTATACTTGAAAGACAACAGATGTGCTTCAAAATCTTAGATTGCTTTTGCTTTGCTATCACTGGCATTGAGAATTACTGAGAGAACTTGAAAAAGAGTACACTAATTTTTTTCTGCCTTACAGTAATTTCTTTTTCTGCCTTGTTGCCTACAGCCAACAAAATTCATTTTCCTTCCTTCTTTCCTTCCTCCCTTCTTTCCTCCCTCCCTCCCTCTCTTCCTCTTTTTTTGCTTTTCTTTTCCCCTTCCCCTTCCCCTTCCCTTTCCCCCTTCCCTTTCTTTCCTTTCTTCCCCCCCCCCCCTTTTCTCTTGAAATTTGTAAATCCACTAGGGCAGTGGTCGGCAAACTCACTAGTCACCAAATCTCAACAGTGCAACGATTGAAATTTCTTTTGAGAGCCAAATTTTTTAAACTTAAACTATATAGGTAGGTACATTCCTTATCGAGGTAGCACCACACGTGGTATTTTGTGGAAGAGCCACACTCAAGGGGCAAAGAGCTGCATGTGGATCTCGAGCCTCAGTTTGCCGATCAGGGCACTAGGGTGTAGTATCTTAGTATGATATTGTGCCATCCATAGAATTTTTATTTCCATTATTCCATTTTCTATGCTTTGACAATTTCAGGATTTCCAATGCCCGATCATTTCACCATCTGTTACTCTTATCTGTGCCCCCTTCCATCTGCCTAAACTGTGTGCCTAATCCAGAGCAGCAGGACAGACTAGAGAAAAACAACCAGGACAGGTCTCACTTGAATTCAAGACTCTACTCTCAGATGGGTACTACCACTCCCTTGACAATCCTACTATACTTACTAGTAGTACGCCCACACTCCCATTTTCTAAAATGACTATCACACATTAAGAACAACTTCATGTCCCCACTATAAACCACCTGTCTGTGCCCTCACTTTCAAGCTTTCGTCCTTTTTCAACACCTGAAGTATCTCTGTTTTTTCTCAAAGGCCTTAAACTTGTGCTCTGGATTACCTTCCAGACTTCACAATTCTTTTTCAATGAACAGTATGATTTAAACCAGGGGTCCCCAAACTACGGCCCGCAGGCCGCATGCGGCCCCCTGAGGCCATTTATCCGGTCCCCGCCGCACTTCTGGAAGGGGCACCTCTTTCATTGGTGGTCAGTGAGAGGAGCACATTGACCATTTCATTAGCCAGAAGCAGGCCCATATTTCCCATTGAAATACTGGTCAGTTTGTTGATTTAAATTTACTTGTTATTTATTTTAAATATTGTATTTGTTCCCATTTTGTTTTTTTTTTTTACTTTAAAATAAGATATGTGCAGTGTGCATAGAGATTTGTTCATAGTTTTTTTTATAGTCTGGCCCTCCAAGGGTCTGAGGGACAGTGAACTGGCCCCCTGTGTAAAAAGTTTGGGGACCCCTGGTTTAAACAAACAAAACTCTCTCAATAACATATTACCCCTAAAACTACTGTCACATTTTTGTTCCCTTTAGGGCAAAATTTCTTTTTTTCTTCTGCTCAGTTCTCAGACTCCCACTTTATTTTACTCTAGCTTTATTGAGGTATAATGGACAAAATGAAATTGTGAGATAATTAAAGTGTACAGCACGATACACATACCTGGTGCAAGAATTCTTCCCATAGAGTTGACACATCTATCAACTCACATACTTCCTTTTATTGGTATGAAAATATTTAAGTTCTACTCTCTTAGCAAATTTCAACTACATATTGCAGTGTCACCAACTACAACCACCATTAGATCCTCAGACTTTATTCATCTTATAACTGCACATTTGTGCCTTTTTACCAACCTGTCCTTATTTCTTCAACCCCGCCTCTAGGAAACCATTTTTTTTTATTCTGCTTCTGTGAGTTCAACTTTTTTTCTTTTAAAGACTTGACATATACATGATGCTACACAGTATTTGTCTTTCCCTGGCTTATTTCACTTAGCATAATGCCCTCCAGGTTCACCCATGTCACTGCAAATCACAGGGTTTCATTATTTTTATTCTTTTTATCCTCTAAAAATTCCTTTATATTTATTTCATAAATATAATTCTCCTTATTTTAAAGGTTGAATAATATTTTATTATATATACAATGTGTATATATGTATATACACACATATATACATATATATCATATACATATATACACATATATCATATACATGTAAGTACATATTTTTGACCCATTCATCCAGACACTTAGAATGTTCCTATACCTTGAGTATTGTAAATAATCATACAATGAATATGAAAGTACAGGTATCTTTTTGAGAAAATGGTTTTGTTTTCATTAGATATATACCCAGAAGTGGAATTGCTAAATCATATGGTAGTTCTATTTTTAATTTTTTGAGGAACATACACAGTAGCTGCACCAGTGTACATTTTCACCAGCAGTGTACAAGGTACAGTGCACAGGGGTCCTCTTTCTCCACATCCTCGTCAGTGCTTGTTATCACTTTTTTGTGTGTGTATTTTTCTGAAGTTGGAAACAGGGAGGCAGTCGGACAGACTCCCGCATGCGCCCGACCGGGATCCACCTGGCATGCCTACCAGGGGTGATGCTCTGCCCATCTGGGGCGTTGCTCTGTTGTGACCAGAGCCATTCTAGCACCTGAGGCAGAGGCCATGGAGCCATCCTCAGCGCCTGGGCCATCTTTGCTCCAATGGAGCCTTGGCTGCAGGAGGGGAAGAGAGAGACAGAGAGGAAGGAGAGGGGGAGGGGCGGAGAAGCAGATGGGTGCTCTTCTGTGTGCCCTGGCCAGGATTCAAACCTGGGACTCCTGCACGCCAGGCCAACGCTCTACCACTGAGCCAACCAGCCAGGGCCATCACTTATCTTTTTTATAGTAGCCATCCTAACAAGTATAAGTTGGTATCTCACTATATGTCTTTTTTCCCCACTAACCTCATGATTAATAATTTTGAGCAGCTTTTCACATATCTGTCCACCATCGTAGTTTTTGAGGGAAAATGTCTATTCAGGTCCTTTGCCCATTTTAAAATCTGACGGTGATGCTGCTGCTGCTGCTGATGAAGATGATGATGACTTGCTATTGAGTTTGAGTTTCTTGCATATTTTGGATATTAAGCCCTTACCAGTTCCGTGGTTTGCAAATATTCTCTCCCATTTGATAAGTTATCTTTCCATTTTATCGGTGGTTTCTTTTTCTGAGAAGCTTTTCAATTTGATATAATCCCACTTGCTTATTTTTGCTTTTGTTTTTGGTGTTAAAATCATTGCCAAGACCAAAGCCAAGGAGCTTACTTCCCAAGTTGTAGTCTAGAAGTTTTATGGTTTTAGGTCTTACCGTCTAGTGTATAATTTGAAGTTGATTTTTCTGTACGGTGTAAGAGAGTGGCCCAGTTTCATTCTTTTGCATGTGGCTGTCCAGTTTTCCCAGCACAACTATTGTAGAGACTTCTTTTCCCTACAGTATATTCTTGGCTCCTCTGTCAAAAATTAATTGACCATATATGCATGTGTTTATTTCTGGGCTCTTTATTCTCACAGAAACTGATCTGTGTGTCTGTTTTTATGCCGACACCATAAGATTTTGATCACGATAGCTGAAATATAGTTTGAATCAGAAAGTATCACACCTCCAGCTTTGTTCTTCTTTCCAAGATTGTGCTGGATATTTGGGGTCTTCTGTGGTTCTACTTCTTAATCTGTGATTCTTTTCATAACTCACATGCTCTACTCCAACATGGAAACTATTCCTGAAGAGGTCACCACATCTCATTATTATTTCTCTGTCTGTATCTTATTCTGTATCACAGCAGCATTATACACAGTAACTATTCTCTAAGAGTTTGAATTAATCCATTCTTGCAACTCATGGTTTCATAATGACCTGGAGAGCTTCCTATCTTGCTGGCTACTTATTTTTAGTCTTCTAAATCTATCTGTCTATCTATCTATCTGTCTATCTATCTATCTATCTATCTAGTGACAGAGACAGAGAGAGGGACTGATAGGGACAGACAGACAGGAAGAGAGGGAGATGAGAAGCATCAATTTTTTGTTGCAGCTCCTTAGTTGTTCATTGATTGCTTTCTCATGTGTGCCTTGACCAGGGGTCTATAGCAGAGCAAGTGACCCTGGGCTCAGCCAGTGACCTTGGGCTTCAAGTCAGCAACCTTTGGGCTCAAGTCAGTGACCATGGGGTCATGCCTATGATCCCATGCTTAAAGCCAGCGACCCTGCACTGAAGCTGGTGAGCCCATGCTCAAGTTGGCAACATTGGGGTTTTGAACCTGGGTCCTCTGCATCCCAGTCCAATGCTCTATCATTGTGCCAACACCTGGTCACCTGGTCAGGCCTAAATATTTTTAATCACTCTAAACATTGTGGTACCCAGAGCTCAGTCATTACTTCTTCCACTTTCAATGTTCTCTCTCAGTGTTCTCATCCAATCTTATGATTTTTTAAAACACTATTCATTTGCCAGCAATTGATAGCTATGGCCTACTCAGTGTTACCACTGGAAAGCTAATACATATCTGACAGTTAACATGGTCAAGAGAGAACTTTATTCTTTGGTGATTCTAATCACACCTAATTTTTTCCAGTCTTCTTATCAGTTAATAGTAGCTTTATCCAATCAATTACTCCAGTAAGAGTCCCAGGATTCATCTTTTATACCTCTTCCTTCATTCACCACATCCAATCAATTCATCAGCTAGTTCTGTTGATTATCTCCAAAGTATATTCTGAATCTGTCCATTTCACTCCATTTCTAGACTGCTATGGCTTTTATCTGAGCCTCCTTTGTCTCTCACCTAGAGGGTTAAAATATCCACCTAAATGAATCCTGCTTCTGCTCCTACACCCTTACAGTGCATTATCTACAGCCAACCAGAGATCTTACAAAAGGTAAGTAAAAAATAATAAAAACTAGCACTTGAAATTTTACTTTTTTTCAAGCACTGTTCTAAGGATTTTTCCACGAATTCCCTAATGTAATCCTTCTAACAATCTTCCGAGGGAAGTGATCTCATCATTCCTATTTGTTTTCAGATGCGAAATCTGAGGCACACAGGGAAGCCACCCTGCCGTGGGTCACGATCTAGTAGATATGAAACTAGATTTTCCACACTCACCATCGCTCTTCAGGGCACATACCCCGAGTCACTCTGCTGCACTGCCCTTGGCATCAAACCAGCTCTTTACCTTTGGACTTCACCTCATGCCACTCTTCAGCGACACTGGATTTCATTCTGCCTCAGGGGACTTGCTCTTGCTGTTTCCTTATTTTCCTTTTCTAGTTCCCAGCTCAAAGGTCACCTCATCTGAGAAGCTTTCCTTAAGAGTGTCTTCTAAAGTAGTCCCACTCAATGGTTAAACCTTATTTTTTTTTAAAAAAGTATTTACCATCCTACTATATGAAATTACCATGTTGATTATTTACTTGTCTGATGACTGCTTCTCACTGACTATAACATACACCACTTCAGGGTGGGGTGGGGGGAAAGGGGAAAAACCTGTCCTTTTAGTTTATGATGATATCCCCAGAACCACAAACACAGCCAGATGTTCAATAAATAACTGAATAAATGAATGACTGTTCTGCAACAGTTTTCCATAGAGCAGCGTGCTCTTTTGATATGCAGATTTAAATGCTTTCTACAAAATTTCTTTTATAAATGCTCAACTATATTTAAATATTTTTTCCTGTTTTATTTGATCAATTTTTTCCCCCCAGGGGCTTCATTTATACTGACATTGATTTTGTCTTCTACTCTGTCATCTTATTGATCACGATCATATCCACATTGCTGATTGTGTTGCCAATCCTTTTTACTTTTTATTCTAATGTGAAATTGATTTCTATGGTAGATTCTTTTCTTTCCTAAGCTCTTCTGGACCATTATCTCTTGGTGTTGTTTTATGTTCTTTATCAATCTCTTCTTTCTATTTGAATTTTAATGATATCTCTTAAGGGTTACTAAAACCATTTTTCTAAACTCTTTTGTTTTCTGAGGCATCTTTATCTATTTCTTATTTATTTTCCATTCTCTCTCCCCACCCCCACCCTAGTATATATGCATTAGTTGTAGTCTCGTGTATGGTAATTATTTGTCTTTGAACAATTTTCTCCAGTTCAGCTGTTTGCTGGAAAACAGTGTAAGAGAAGATCGCCAGTGCTGAACTGGGCATAATTAGCAGTTTCAGTTCCAGTTTGTTGTATGAAATCTGTCATGCTCGCTGTCCTTGGGACATGTATACTCTGGCTTTCACATACCTTAGGAGGTCCCTGTGGGTCTGGGCGAAGTTCTCTAAGTCTGAGACTGTCACTGTGGGCTCTCTTTCACTTCTGGGTCTTTTGACACTGCAGGAGAACTGGACTGCTGCCAGAGAAGTCCCTACTTCTGTGTGCTTTATCTTCAAATCAGAGACTGTCCAATGAACTTTTTAAATTAGGACAGTTACTTTTAGAGACCTGTATTCTTCCAAAGCCTAAAGAAAAATATGCCACTGAACATCTCTGTTTTCGTTTGAAATTTTATATTATTTCAAGGATATTTTTCAGAGCCTGTAGTAGTGACCACTTCTTCACTTAATCTAAGACAGTTCTCTCCCTCCCCTGATGTAGTTTTAAAGTCTTCAGGAAATAGGAGTGAAGTAATACATTTTTATTTCATCATCTGTAAAATGAAGGCTTCTCCTCAATTACACTTATATAATGTTAATCAATCTCCAAAAATATTCTGTTGGCATTTTATGAACATTTCATAATCTTAGTAAAATTTTTCTATTAGACTTTTCACTTATTTTTTTTATTTAAAAAATAATAACCAGGGCATAATATATTATATAGTCAAATTTCCATTTCTAAGTTTACAGTTTCCTTTACAGAGTTTTAGATCTTCTGCATAACTCTAATTGGGGTAGTTTTGTTGGATTCCAATTTCATTGCATTCAGTATTCTTACCATTTTTTTTTGTTTTTGGTGGCTGTATCTTTTATTCTGACATTTGTAAATACTTTTATTTATAGTAATATATATTTTGGCTATTTACTATGAAATTTCTAATTCTAAAAACATGTCTGAATAAAATGAAACTTCTCTTACAAAACGTTTCTGGTGATTGACAATATCATGAAAAGCTTGAGGATCAGAAAAGTCTTGGGCCCTGGCCGGTTGGCTCAGTGGTAGAGCGTCGGCCTAGCGTGCGGAGGACCCAGGTTCGATTCCCGGCCAGGGCACACAGGAGAAGCGCCCATTTGCTTCTCCACCCCTCTGCCGCGCTTTCCTCTCTGTCTCTCTCTTCCCCTCCCGCAGCCAAGGCTCCACTGGAGCAAAGATGGCCCGGGCGCTGGGGATGGCTCTGTGGCCTCCGCCCCAGGCGCTAGAGTGGCTCTGGTCGCAACATGGCGACTCCCAGGATGGGCAGAGCATCGCCCCCTGGTGGGCAGAGCGTCGCCCCATGGTGGGCGTGCCAGGTGGATCCTGGTCGGGCGCATGCGGGAGTCTGTCTGACTGTCTCTCCCTGTTTCCAGCTTCAGAAATATTAAAAAAAAAAAAAAAAAAAGTCTTGGACCATATATCTTTTGTAGTATCTATTAACATAAAACTATTACCAATGTATAATGCTACCCAGGTCTTTTTATTTTTGAGAAAGTAAGTTCAAAGTACTATAGGGTATTAGAGCCAGAGCAGACACCTTCTCCTGCCCAAATTATAGTTTCTTATTGTATAGATAAAAAAACTGATTTACAGAGAATGAAGTCACTTTTAAGTCACTCAGCTCATTTATAATAGATCCAGGTCGAGAAGAAACCTGGGTTCTTAATGTGATCACAATGGCTACCACCTCCTTCCCAGGAAACACACATGTTAATGTAGTAACAGTGTAGTGTAAAATTCAGCTAATTAGAAAAATAAGAAATTTCTGTGCATAGAAAGTAAAACACATTTCTAAGTATGTTAGCCAGATGAAATTCAAACACACATGCATAATCAAGTAAATAAAAAAAAGAAGGAAGTGAAAATAAATCTCATGTACAATAAGAAAACAGGGTGGTTAACAATGTCTTCCATACATGTTGGCATTGGCATTTGCTCTGTGGTAGGTTTTTTTTTTCTTTTGTATTTTTCTGAAGCTGGAAACGGGGAGAGACAGTCAGACAGACTCCCACATGCGCCCAACCGGGATCCACCCGGCATGCCCACCAGGGCGACACTCTGCCCACCAGGGGGCGATGCTCTGCCCCTCCGGGGCATCGCTCTGCTGGGACCAGAGCCACTCTAGCGCCTGGGGCAGAGGCCAAGGAGCCATCCCCAGCGCCCGGGCCATCTTTGCTCCAATGGAGCCTTGGCTGCGGGAGGGGAAGAGAGAGACAGAGAGGAAAGCGTGGCGGAGGGGTGGAGAAGCAAATGGGCGCTTCTCCTATGTGCCCTGGCCGGGAATCGAATCCGGGTCCTCCGCACGCCAGGCCGACGCTCTACCACTGAGCCAACCGGCCAGGGCCTTGTGGTAGGTTTTGAGGAACACATTATTCTACAAACATGGCTTAGGAATCTAGGTCTATATTCTGAATTTTCATGTCTTGGAAGAATAGTGTTTGTTTCTTTTTCCATTGATTTGAGAGACAGAGAAAGAGAGTGAGGGAGAAAGGAAGGGAGGGAGAGAGAAAGAAAGGGAGGAGAGGGAGAAAGAAAGAGAGAGGGAGAGAGGGAGAGAGGAAAGAAGGGAGAGAGAAAGAGGAAAGGGGTGTGTGAGAGAGAGGCATCAACTAGGTGCTCCACTCAGTTGTTCCATTTACTTGTGCACTCACTGATTACTTCTCATATGTGCTCTGACTGGGTATCAAACCTGTAACCTCAGTGTGCTGGGACAACTCTTTATCCAGAGCCACCTGGCTGGAAGAATACTGTTTTTTTTTAAAGCCCTGTATAACTAAGCCCCTGATGTAATCTATTTTTAACTTTATTAAGTAGTGTATCTGAATGAAATATCTGATAGATTAAAAAATTATGAAATAGAATCATAACCTGATGGGATGTTGTGTACATTTAAAATTAATTTTATGTTACACATATAATTCAGGAATTCACTCAGATAAGGTTAAATTCACTTCAGACCAGAAACCTCTCCCCAATCTCAAAATCTTCCCTGGAAGTAACTCCTGCTATGAATGGGGGTTTATTTTATCAAGTATTTTTTATATCTATTTACTTGCTTTCATATTCATATACAGAAACATACTACAGAAAACATATAGTATTATTTATAATTTTCTTCAAAATATGATACATTGTATATATTGTTCTGTAACTCTGTTTACAGTTCTATCTGAGGACACATATACATGCTATTCCTTTTAACTACATATGGCATTTAGTAGCACAGACAGGCCACATTTATTTAGCTATGCTCCTATGATGGGCATTTAGGGTGTTTCTTATTTTGTTGTTGTTGTTAATACAAGCAAAACTGTGGTGAACATCCCTGTATTTCTTCTCCTGCAGGAGATCCACTTTTTAAACAGCTTTATTGAGGTATAATTTAGATGCCATATAATTTGCATGTTTTACATGTGTGATTCAATGATTCTTAGTAAACTACAGTGTTGTGCAATCATTGCAAACTAGTTTTAGAACGTTTCCGTCTCCCAAAGGGACCCGAGTGTCCACCTGTATACACCCTCTACTCTATCTAGCTTATAGCACTGGGCAGTCACTAATAATAGAGTCATTTTAAAGAAATCTTTTTTCCCAATATAAAATATTATTAGTAATCTTCAAATGTTCCTCCAAAAATACCCCCATTTTTCTAGGTATCAGAGGTTAGAAGGGAGACTAGGTTGTTAATTAAAGGAGGTGGAGCCCCCTATTCTCAAGGAAGAGAAAGACTCTGCCGTGGGCCACCGTGTCCCAGGTGACAACACTCGGGGAAGAAGTGTGACGGAACAGACACCGTGGCCATGACCAGCTGACATGGCCCGGGACTTTGGCTTGCATGGTAAAATCATAGCATTTTAAACTCCAGAGTCGTCTGAGAGCCCCATCCCTACCTCCTCTCTTTAGAGATGAATGAACTGAAGTTCAGATATGTTAAAACTACAGCCAGGGTCCCAGAGATGCCCTGCCTGTAACAGGGTTCCAGAGATGACCTGCCTCTGTACTCTCCTCACTCATACAGTGAGTAAAGAGAGAGAGAGAGAAAGAGAACATTAAATCACACTTGTATTTTGCTCTATGAACATTATTGTTTCAAGGAGTTTCCTCCGCTTCTAACTTTAGTGCTTTAGATGACAGGATATATAATTAGAAGAAAGAAGGGGGCATGTGCTCTGGGACAGGCGTAACCGCCACTGCACTACCCAGAACCTGTTATACTGGCATGGACCCTGAGATGGAGGAAGTCTAGCACAGACTTGAAACAGCTGGAAAAGAAACTGCTGGTTTGCGGTTGGGATGATTTGGGAACAGGGCCATAAATCTGTCTTGGAGCAGAAGTATCAGACAAGCGACGGCATCGCCTCCAGCCTTACCGACGCAGCCCTCGCCATCGGGCCGGCGGGTCATCCCGGGCGGGCAGATGCACATGAAGGTGCCGATCAGATTCTTACACATCATGCCTCTAGATTCACAGTCATGGAGTCCCTCAGCGCATTCATCCAGGTCTATGAAATACATTGAATAGGAAACAGAAATAGGAAATTCTCAGGAACAGACTACTGTTTAGTACTTTTAAGTCATAGTTTCGGTTTTGGGGGTCTGAAAATGTACTCATATGTGTGACAGAGGAAAGAGGTGTTCCCTCTTTTTCAGATGCATTCTAGATTTATACGTTTCAGCACTGGTCCTACTGGTAAGAAGCCCAGGAAAGGGCAACCTGTGAGCTCCAGGGTGTGACAATTGCTGAGCTCCTCAACCCATCTTCTCTTTGAGGGGACTGAACAAACCATCAAGTGTCCTGTTATCTGGGTATAAGAATCTACCAGCAAAATGCTGTCATAAACATTTCTGTAAAGCTCTGAAGAGGACAGCTGAGAAACAGAAAATCATGAATACACATCTCCACCATGGCAGGTGGAGTTCAAAGGACTCTGCAGCCTGGAGCCTCACCCTTGCACATCTTCTGGTCTTCCCGGAGGGCGTAGCCGATCGGGCAGGTGCATTCATAGGACCCAAAGGTGTTCATGCAGCGGAAAGCGCACAGCAGAGGGTTCTGGGCACACTCGTTGATATCTGAGCAAAGAAACAGGCAGCCATGTGCTCAGCCTAGGGCTCTAATTATTTGTTTAGATGAACACTGATGTCTTTATTTGGCAGTTATACAGAAAGCAATGGAATAATTAACTTCCACTTCTGATATGTGGAACTGGATACCTAATACGCTCACCTTCCAATAAGTAATGACTATAAACGCTAAAAAAAAAAAAAAAAAAAAAAAAAAAAAAAAAAAAAAAGAAAGAAAAAAAACTACCTAAAGTACTTTTTAGAGATGAGTTGAAACTCAGCAAACAACCAGCAAGGAATAAGCTCCCAGTTTGTTTTCCTGAAGTCACCCAGCCCTGGCTGTGGCAGCACCTGGACGCTGACGCTGCGACGGAGACTCTCAGCACCTGTGGAGGGAGCCTCGGGGGAACCAGGCTGCTGAGGACTGAGGGGCCAGAAACGCCAAGACCAGAGACAGAGCACACTTTTTTTTCTTTTGCATCAAGCCAGCCCAAGAAGCTGACTTAACCACGGCTGTGTGGGGAAAACCAGAGAGGCCAGACACTGAGGTTTAAAGAGCAGAACTGAAATCTGAAGCACTGCCTTCCACAGGCCTGAGTCTGCTTTCATTTCCGTCCAAGTTAACTGCCTGCGAAGACAACAGCATCCACATTCTTAGAAGTAATGTAACTGATTCCAGAAGACAACATTCACAATAGCCAGAGTACGATCCAGAATGAACCAACATAAGGAGGAAACCAGAAAAATGTGTCCCAGTCTCATGGGAAAAGACAAGTCAATGGATGTCAACTCTGAGATGACCCAGATGCTGGAATTATCAGACAAGGGCATTAAAGTAGCTACTGTAACTATGCTCACTGAATTAAAAAAAAAAAAAAAAAAAAAAGAAATATATACATATATCTATTTGTGATGAATCTAATCATCATTTGAAAATCAGAACAAAAGCTGAGACATTAAAAATCCCTCTGTACATCAGAAAGAAGTGATAAGAATCACTTGCCTTCACAATTCATCATGGGCCCTGGCTCAAAGCCTTCATTGCAATTGCATTCAAAACTCCCAATAACATTGGTGCATGTACCATTTCCACACGGATTGCCAATTGAACATTCGTCGGTATCTGGAAAAGAATAAGAAAGTGTCATACAATTTGGAGAAGTTTTAGTAGCCGAAGGACACCCATGACTATTCACCTGGCCCTGCCACATTTCCAGGATCTGTGTAGGGCACACCTGACTCTAGCCCCCCGCCCCCCTTGGTCTTGGCTGGTCGGCCTTTGTGAAGTGCAGAGGACAGTGGAGGATCAAGTGCGCAGGGCTCTGAGCCCCCAGACAGCTGTGTTTGCCCTAAAACTCACACACCCAGCGAGGGCTGTGGTCTTCTGCTGCAAGAGCAGGCGTGGAAAGTCATAAACTAAATTGGATCTCTTTTCCAGTTAGTGGTTTTGGCAATTGTAAATCTCTAGACACATCAGAGTTTGTATATTTTGGTTGAAGGCAGAGAGGTTGGGCAACTCTCTCCATCTTCACATAAACCAGGCCTACTGGAAAATGTAGGATGGGAGAAGAAAGAGCAGTTACTAGCTACTCATTCTGGCTTTGCAAATCCCACCACCACCCATGGTGCCTGAGAAACCTTTTGCTGAATATGAGACATAAAACTTTCAGTAATGAGGAGTCAACACTCACCCACGCAGCGGACTCCAGTGTAATCAAGGTTGTAACCCATTGGGCATTCACAGCGAAAAGACCCATCTGTATTGATACACTGACCATTTGAACAAATGCCTGGGCTTTCAAGACATTCATTGACATCTAAAACACAGAATTGCCCATGAACTTCTTCATATAAAAAGATATGTCAAAGCTGTGTATTTCTAGTTCTAAAGACTTAAAATGTCTAAAACATATAAACATTTCTTAAACTAGGGTAATATGTATTTCATCTACCACAACAAAGTTTTATAATAAATGTAATGCACGTGATCTATAATAAATATTGTATATGTACACTAAATACAATACACCAGATATTATAAAGTAAAATTAGCATGACTTACAAAAATAAATGTATAATATAATATTCATATAGAAGAAGACTATATATAGAGTAAAATATATCAAACCACACCTTCACGGGTATCATGGAGACTAGGAACAGTTCCATGGCCATAAGGACACAGATCCTGGAATGCAACTACAGAGAAAAAAAATACAAATCTCCATTATTGAAGAGGCTCAACTACCAGAGAACTTAAAAACTGATACAGAATTTACGTGAATTAAACCTATTTTTTCACTACAAAGCTATTTTTTAGTTAGAGCCTTTTATCTTATTTTTTATGAATAATTTCAAAAGCAGCCCTGAGCATACTTAGAGGAGGCCACCTGAGCTTGCCTAGCTTGTTCCAGGGTGTCACCTACCGAGGGCTTCTGGTTCTATCTGTTTTCTTGTTTATTACTGAGCAGCTAAAGAGCCCTGTCTGCCCACTACACACAGAAGCCACTGCTAACCTAGAGGCCAAGCCAATTCTGAGCCTGCTGAGAACTACCTTACAATCAGCTGGGCCAACAAGACCTGCAGGCTCTTGGTCTCTTCCGGCAAACGGCCATTGTGCTGACTCAGCTTCTCACAGAAAATCCTGAGAACCCAGATGGTAATACAATACCTACATGGGACCTCCCTCAGCAATCTGGACTATGACTTTCATCCTCTCCTTGCACCTTTCAAATTTTCTTTGAAAGCAAGTAATACCAACCTTGGGAGGGGGGTGATGAAATAACGGAGTAACTACTTGTGCTCACGCACACTGAAGACAGAAGTTGAAAGCAGTCCCTCAGATTAGGTTGCTCACTGAACCATTCAAGTTTATATGTGAGGGGGTAATTTCTCCTTCACAATGTTCCTCAATTATGTAGTCAAACCTCCTTCTAACAAAGATTTCCCAACCAGTGCCAAGTGGTGTTTCAGGCCGTGCTCTCACCTTCATCATCTTTGGGACACAGCTCACAGGGGTCCCCCCAGCCCTCTCCTGGCATCTTACTGCAGCAACACTTGGCCTTTGTGGTGTTGAAAGCTTTGGGGACGGAACACTTTCCATTTTCAAAGTTAGTGAAGCAGAAGCTCTGGCGAGTATCTATTTAGGAAAACAGAATCACAGCCTCCTTACTGGTCATTTCAAAAGACGCAATCATTTGTATAGAGTTGTTTCTGACAGAACTTTCTCATGGGCTGAACACCTGCAGATTAGACTAGCAGTTCAAAGACAGGTCTGGGCCCTGACTGGGTGGCTCAGTGGATAGTGTTGACCCACGCACTACTGTAGGTTGTGGGTTCGATCCGCTGTCAGGGCATATACAAGAAGCAATCAGTGAGTGCACAACTAAATGGGACAACTAAATGAAACAACTAGTTTATGCTTCTCTCTCTCTCTCTCTCTCTCTCTCTTTCTTTCTCACTCTCTCCTTCCCTTTCCCTCTCTCTCAAATCAATGGAAAAATTGAAATAAAAAGGTCTGGAAATCTTCAACTGATTATTTCATTTGCCAATTTCAGTTGACTTATCCATAAAATTTTATTTAATTATTTAAAATGATTAAAATATTTTTATAGTGTGCCCGGGAAGTTTGAGAAATTATGCTCAATATTAAAATGATTTTCAGATCTCTTTTTCCACCATTACGTTGTTGCCTACAAAAACCAATGGTGGTAACTTTTGGTTAAACCACATCAAAAACAATTCATATATGATTGCACAAACAGATCTATGCCAACAACAAAATGAGAGTAAAGCAACATTTTTAACTTACACGATGTATTTGCCATAGACGTGTACTTTGTAGTGACAAATATTAGTATGATGGTTTACCGTCTAACTTTGAAGTTCCCAATGGTGAATTATGCCTGAGAAGTCATTTCAAAGCTTACCAAAGCACCTCCGTCCATTGTCAGACAACACAAAGCCAGGGGGGCAGATGCACTGGAAGCCCCCAGGAGTATTGGTGCAGGAACCAAACAGACAGATGTTGGGATCTTCATCACATTCATTTATATCTGCAGAACCAGCAGGATTTGTTACTTTAATCACACCAGTACACTGTTTGATATTCAAAAGAAATGATTTGTTCATACTATAACAGTCAACTAGCCATTGCATATTTAATCTGAAACAAAAGATTACCTGATGTAAATATTTTACTTATTCTTTAAAAGTAAACTGTTCTTGCTTAAAAATCAGATTCTATCCAGTTGCAACGAACCGTGTGTCCCAGACTCCCAAGTCAATTTCTAGCTCCCTGCACTTGATGGTGTATATACGCACATCCACCTGCCTTCCTGACATGACCAATTCAACGTCCTACACGGGCTGCAAGCTTGACGGCTCCCCTTCTCTGGTGCTCCTCTCCACAGCCTAAGCTGGGATCCTGGAGTTTCCTTAAGTCCTCACCCTGACCTTTTAACCTGCATGTGCAAGGAGCAGGAGGCCTATCAATTCTGCTCCTCTGGACCTTCAAACACAGTATCATTTGCCCCTGGGATTACTTTAAATCTCCTAACTGACTGCAGCATCTCACTCTCTGCTCTTCAAACTGCCACCAGGGCTGTCTTTCCAAAACCTCTGTTTGATAATCTGTGCCCATGGAACTGGAAGGGCTCAAGACATGTGTTGAGAATTTTATCATTCCCACCTTACCCCAGAATGGTTCTTTAAAATAAAAAAAAAAAAAAGAATTCCTTACCAATGACGTTTGGCTTTTTTTCATTGGAGGTGATTATTTAATGGGTTATTTTAACTACATGAAGAAATATTATAAAATTCCAGGCACATTAGAATGCAAGCTCCACGAGGACATGTCTGTCTGTCTGTCTGTCTGTCTGAATCACTGATTCCCACACAGCTTAGTCTAGCAGAATGTCTGGCACATACTATGTTCTCAATTTCTCTCTGCAGGGTTTTCATGAGTGAACTATATTCCATCCTTCCTGAAAAAAACCTGTCATGCTTCACACAGTCTGCAGGACCAAGTTCAATCTTCCGAGCCGGTCATTCGATGCCCTTTATGACACTTGTGTTACCTGTGTCTTCAAATGGCCACCTCTGTTCTGTTCCTTTCTCTCTTTAGTAAAGTCCTATCTAATATTTAAGAGCCACTTCGAATGTCAACAATGCTTTGTGATGAGCTTCCTTGACAGGTCATCTGTCACCACTACCGTCCTTATCCACAGCCTCTCACTCTGCTCCCACATCCTGAACATACCTCCAGTATAGTGTCTCTCCATCTTTATAAAACAGGGTTAACTACAAATATGCCTTTTTTTGTTAGGCAGTAAGCTCCCTGAAGGCAAGGACTGTATTCCAGCACCTGAAAGGTGCATATTCACTGTAATGTCCATTGTATGTTGGAATAGATTTGTGCGTGAGTATACACATGTAAACATATGTGTTTGGTTGTGAGTTTGTGTATATATTATAATTATTTCAGGAAGTATTTCTTCTGGGAAAAATCAGTAGAAGAGATTCTGGTCTGAAGAAAATATTCTTTTAGTGATGTAAGTTAACTAAAAACAAATTTTTCAGAGAAGCAAAATAGTGGCATTGCTAACAGTGAAGGAAGTAAAAATACTTCTCAAGTATAATTAAATGTAATTGAATCACAGATGTTTTTCACTAAAAGAAAAGGTAGCTAAATCTTTTGACACAAAGAAGCGTATGTATTTATATTTCTGTCCTAATGAATGACACACTGCTACTGTTATTGCCCCACAAAGGGATGGGCCACAGGGATACTGAAGGACTGGAATTAAATATGGATAAAGAAAATAAAAAGGATCTTAAATATCTCAATAAATTTCTTACTAAAGGGTTTCTATTATTATTTATTACCTTTACGTATTAACAGCCCTAGACAGTCTTATAATGAACTATATAAATCAGAAAGAAGAGGGAAAAGATATAAAGACCAAATTGGAATGACGAGGAATATCCATTAGATGTAATTATATGGTCTGAAAAGTAGTGAAATTTGATAAAGTAAATTGTTTCCTTCAATTCTGTCTATATGTCTCTTGAATGTAAACAGTAGAGCTACATGGAATATTCTGAAAAAGTGAATAACTCAAAGGCAAAAAAACCCCAAAACAAAACCTTAGCAATCCCTGTAAGATTCTGGTGCTTCTGAATTTCAACAAGACTGTAGAAAATAATTTGTATAAAAGTGAAATAAAGTAACTGTAAAAAGGTCAGCCTTCATTATATCCACCAGGAAATTCTGGGACCCACTTGTGATGTGGTTACAATGTTCTTGTAAGCTGGAAGAATTTCAATAGAAAAACATCTGTTATGACAAATGGATTAATATTTTCTGTTTTGACATGAGGCCTTCCAAGGAAAAAGAAATGTCTCAATAGCACTGTCAAGATTTTCTGCTTCACATTTCTAGGACTCTGGACACCTTTAATAGCCTTTAAAAATTTGGTTGCCAAAGATTACAATTTTTGTAGACCCACTTAAAAATTCAGTAGAAAGTCTCTGTTGGCATTTGTAAAAAAAGATTAGATCTAGTACACTGAATATTCTTTTACTAGTATAAGACTTCTGTTAATGAAAAATCCCACATCCCTAAATTCTGTATTCCCACCACTCTAACTTCAAATCATTTGTGATGATTCAATAAGACAGATGTAGGCAGCTGTATGTTTAACTCCTTGGGTCAGCATGCTTGCAGTGGTTTGGAGTTAGCAGACTTCCATAGACACTGCACCAGGTCTTATTACACTGAACAGCTCGGGGACACAGAATAAATGTTAGCCTTACCAATGCAGTTCTCACTCTTTACTTCATATCCCGGGGGACAGATGCACCTGAAGGATCCCTCCAAATTCTGACAGGTACCAGGAGAACAAGAGCCGGGAAGGGCTACACACTCATTAGTATCTTTAAAGATAAAGAAGAGAAAAATTATTCAAATGTGAGACAGTTGTTGCCAAGTGATATTAACACAAATTCAGCTTGGGCCCTCTGATCTGCCAGGTCACTATGGACAAACACACCCTGAGATGCTCTTTTCACATCTTGGGTATTACTTATTGGACAAGAAGCTAAACTCCTTGTTTTGGTTTCTTTGTCTACTTTGACTGAGACATGAATAACTTCAAGCTCTATCCTGATAAAAACACTACACATGAGTCATTTCCAATTATTGGTTCATTATTTATAAGGAATATTTCCCATGATATCTTAACTTGATCATGTGATCAGATGATTAAATGAAACGTGAATAAGTCCTTAAGTAGGAATGGAGGGGGGATGTCATTTACAAAACAAAACACCATAAAGACTGTTTATTATTTAGATACTTACCTATACAGTTCTTGCCATCTGGAGTAAGTTCATAACCTTCATTACATAAACACTTGAAGGAGCCAATTTCATTAAAACACCGTCCATTTCTGCACACCTGACCAAAAAAGGAACTGCACTCATCTATGTCTGTGAGCAAACAGGAGGAGTTGGTTAGCTTTTCAGATAGAGCAGTCACATGTATATAGCACTACAAGTTGCTACTTAAAAGCACATTTATTGGTACAGAAACCCTAGGTGTACAAAAACCCTATACTGCAATTTCTCAACACAGAGAAAAGGCTTATGTCATAAGTATCATGTGACTTATAAGGTCACATAGAGCCCAACTGTAGTTCAACCACAAGAGCACATTTTTGATATTAATATAACTCAGAAATTTAAAACCAAATAAAAGTTGAACGTTTCAGGTGAAACTTTCCATTTCTTTCAATTGAAAAAGTATTTCTTTTTTCAGAGGTAGAAGGATATATAAATTTAACTTCACTGCATAGTCCGTAAGTGACCTCACCTGGAGATAGGCTGACTACATAAATTCAAAGGACAGATAATGGAGTATATTAAACATAGAAAAATTACATTAAAAAGACTCTAGAAACTGCTGATATGTCTTTCTCACAGAATACAGAATTTCAAAAAATATATGTTCAGTGTGAGGTTTTCAGTTAAGCTTAGGGTTGACTGCACTGGACTAACTTTCCGGGTTGTTTGAAGATTGCATTTCGATCAAAGCCATGCCTGTATCTTTAGTTCTCAGTGGCTTTATAAAGCGTTTGAGAAACTATAAACAAGACAGTGGTAATTGGATACAATGTCCAATTAACTCTAAAAATTTTTCCTAGTTGAAGAATTGTGAAAAATAACACTGCAAGGAACATATGTTGGATTAAATTAGGAAATAGATTTGAGCTGTGATGGTCCCATAATTTGAACCTGAGTTACTCTCATATATCTTAGGGTCATGGGAATTAAGAGATACTGTTTTAAAGTATCAGCATAGTGCCTGACATATAATAAGTAAAAAGTCCTATCAATGCTGGTTGTCATTTCTCTTACTATCTCCTCACCTAATACAGGCATCTTCCCTGCTCTCTAGCAATTGTTATTTCAATCAATGTCTGTTAAGGGCAAAGGTGAATATCCTCTGCTACACAGAGTAGACAGTTTTATTTTCTGTTAAAAATATAAAACTGGTGACAGAGATCAAACAGGCTTGTGGGGGCTGATAGGGAAACCTCATTAACACATGCTATTTATTTTCTTTCCTTTTTTAATTGAGAGGTAAGGAGATAGTGAGACAGATTCGTATATGCATCCTGTCTGGGATCTACCTGGCAACACCCCCCCATCTAGGGCTGATGCTCGGATCAACCCAGCTATTTTTAGCACCTAAGGCTATGCTCAGACCAACCGAGCCACTGGCTGTGAGGTAGGAAGAGACAGAGAAGGGGGAAAGAGAAGGGAAGAGAAGCAGGTGGTCGTTTCTCTTGTGTGCCTTGACTGGGAATCAAACCCAGGATGTCCATATGCTAGGCTGAGGCTCTATCCACTGAGTCCATATGCTGGGCCGAGGCTCTATCCACTGTGCCAACCAGCCAGGGCCCACGTGCTGTTTCTATGGGCAAGGAATCCCTGGTTTCAAAAGCTGACAAAAGCTTCAAATGTTGACAGAGGCTTCAACACACAACATGTTGTTAAGTTTGAGACTGTCAGTATTTGAATATAAATCAAGAATGGATAACGTTAAGTACTTGCAATAAGGCTGAAACAATGACAGGTCTTTGATCCTATCAAAGAGGTAACAATAACCCCAAACCATAGAGCAGTCCCAATACATTTACTATTACCTGTATGGTCTTCTCCCCTGAATTGATTGGTTGATTGACAGAAGTACTCAAAACAGCACAATGTTTTGTGATTATTTATGCCAATACTAAGGGTTTAGTTAACTAGAAATTAGGCAACGATACACATATCTTTTGGCAAACATTTGCAATTTTAATAATACAAATATTTACTTATTCTTCGGTTTTATTTTTTATTTTGGTATATTGTGTTAAATGAAACAGAAGCAGCAAAAGACAGTCTGACTAAGCACTTACCCAGGCAATCATTGTTATGAGTGAGTTCAAACCCTGGATAGCAGAGACAGTTATAGGATCCAACAGTGTTTTTACAAGTTCCGTTTCCACACGGATGCCGCTCACACTCATCAACATCTACAAAGAAACATTGGCTCAAAGGCATTAAATCTTTTAACTAGAAAAACATAGCCTATTAAATACATTCACATGATTTTAACCTACTGAGCCACTTAGATTGTTCTCATTCAATACTAGGAACTCATATTTATTTAGTGAAAATAAATACAAGGTAGAGAAAACTCTACATTATAAAATTATTTTTAAAAGTGCCACTTAATGACTCACAGGCACAGTAATACCTAGAATAAGGTAAGCAAGCAGCCCCTTAGTGGAGCTGTTTTAACTAGGAGTTTGCTTGTCAACTGCAGGGAAACTAGTCTTTGAAACACTAAAAGAGTTTTGGTCTATTAAATAGCATTATAAATACTCCCCCAGACACTGATAAGTCTTCATTTAATCAGCACAACAAAGATAAACTTTAGATTCTTAGATTTTATGAATTAGTAAAATCCAGACTAAAGAAGTCAATTAGAATTCAGTATGATTAGCCTTCAAAAAAAAAAAAAATTTAAAAAGATATTTAGAAAGGTCATTTTCATATAACAGAGCAGATTTCCTAGGCTATGAATTCCAGGCCGTTGAAACTTCTACCGTAAAGAAAGATACTGGTCCTTAGGAAGGAAGCTCTGTTTAAGAGGAGCATTACCAAGGGGCCCAGCTGACTTTTATCATGGATGAACTGTTAGAACTGAGGGCAGACTTCTCCACTGGCGTTTCTGAATCATAAATCTCGTATTTTTTAGCAAATCATATTTTCTGTCTGACAGTACAGCCAGGAGGAATGTGTATCAGCAAAAATTATCAGAAAGATCATGCAAATAGGGCCAAGCCCTCTATTTGTCCTTTGCACAGTTATCTTCTGAAGAACCTTCCTACCACCAAAGGACAAATCCACAGGTGGAGCCCTTAGAAAGCAACAGGTGAACGGAGTTTTCCTAATAGCCTTCGTTGCATGGTTACACCATAAAGTAATGTAGTTCTGCAGAACTGACTTTACTCTTCACATAGATAGCATATTGAATATGAAAAGAGCAGATGCACAACTTGAGCTTTTCTTAAACTGAGAATGTGTTAATTATAAACAGCCAAGTTATACTCTGATTTTCCTGCTTCAAATACAAAACCCGGATGAGCTCTTTCTGCAGATAGAGCCAGTGGCTGACATCAGATTCACAGAGTTACGCTGAGCTCCAAGGCATCCAGCCCATCTATCTGCTTTTGGAATCGAGAGTGATATTAATCAGCTCAGCAAGTATTTACTGAACATTCTTATTGCTTAACTAACCATCACATTAGCTTCTGTCATTTCTAAAACATTGTTTTAAGAGTTAAAACACAAAAGAAGCAGATAAATCCTATGTATGCAATAATTTTAGGGAGGGTAGTGTATGCAGGTATGGATATGCATGCAAATCTATTCATTTCAATACTGTCGCTCTTATTTACTTCCTTGCATTCTTGCATTTGAAAAGGCTTTCTTGAATGGTAAGGGGGTGGTGGAGGGGAGCTGGTCTGCAGTGACTTCCACATAACCCTGCATGTCCCAGAGTCCAGGTTAAGCATGTGAAAGTCATCTGGGGAAAAAGGCTGTGAACACTGAACCCAGGGGCATATTGGGGTGTGTCCCTACTTGCAAATTTTCCATTGATAGAAACCATAAACACTTTGACACTTTTTTGCAAGATTGTTTCTGATAAAGACATGTTAATTTGGCAAGTGAGCAAATGGTAATCTCTTCTGGATGCTCAGCTCCACTTACCACCCCCCCCCCCACCCCCCCCACCCCCCCCCCCCCGGAACTAATGTTCTCCTCTTACCCATGCACATGGTCTGGTCCTGAGAAGCTTTAAAGCCATTGTGGCAGATGCACTGGTAACTTCCTTGCAAATCGACACACAGCCCATGACTGCAAACATTAGGAATTTCTAAACATTCGTTGCGATCTAAAACAAAAATAAGACACATTACACATATCTGATTTTTATTAAGATTCTTTCACTTTTTCACAGGCATGTTTCTATAATCTGCTCTTAATTATTACACATAGGCTGAAAATGAACCATGACATCAGCTGACTCAAAATAAAGCAAGGCTTTAAAGTATCCGAGGCCCTGGCCGGTTTGCTCAGTGGTAGAGCGTCGGCCTGGCGTGCAGAAGTCCGGGGTTCGATTTCTGGCCAGGGCACACAGGAGAGGCGCCCATCTGCCTCTCCACCCCTCCCCCTCTCCTTCCTCTCTGTCTCTCTCTTCCCTTCCCGCAGCCGAGGCTCCATTGGAGCAAAGATGGCCCGAGCGCTGGGGATGGCTCCTTGGCCTCTGCCCCAGGCGATAGAGTGGCTCTGGTCGTAACAGAGCGACGCCCCAGAGGGGCAGAGCATCACCCCCTGGTGGGCAGAGCGTTGCCCCTGGTGGGCGTGCCGGGTGGATCCCGGTCGGGCGCATGCGGGAGTCTGTCTGACTGTCTCTTCCCGTTTCCAGCTTCAGAAAAATACCAAAAAAAATAAATAATAATAATAAAAAAATAAAGTATCCGAGTCTCTTTCTTTTAAAATCAAGCAATTTTTATATGTTGATCAGTATCTCGAGGATATTATTTTATTTTCAGTCCAATCCTAGTTAAACCCACTGATGAGACCTCTGTTCTGAACAAAATAATCTAATATATGTGGTGAAATAGGTTCAATGTCACTAAATTGATTTACCAAGAAAATGTTTTCAAATTATCTTTGAAAATAACTTTTGATAGAAAAACATAGACACTTGCTCAGCGAAGGAAATCTAAAGAACGTCACACTCAGTGCCGAAGAATGAAATCGGCCTCCTTACCGACGCAGGCTCCGTTGGGTGAGAGTTTGAAGCCCGCGGCGCACTCGCAGCGGTAACTGCCAGGGCTGTTGATGCAGTCCGCGTTCCGCTGGCAGAGATTATCGCCATTGCTGCACTCATCGATATCTGGAAGAGCAGCAATTTCATTTTTACGATTTCATTATTGTATTAGTACTTCATTTAACCATTTGGTGATTGACTCCTAAGTACTGAGAAAGAAACTGTAAAAAGTCAGAGAGCTCGATGCGGGGGCGGGGGTGTGTGTGTAGAGGGTGTTATATTGAGTGGAACACTTGAAACCATATCAACACAATAAATTAAAAAAAAAAAATCAGAGAGCTAAAACCGTTTATGTCCAGCAAACTTATCTGGATAAAGGTCATGCATCATTCAGATTACCTTCACAGACCAGGAGTAAGTCATTGTAACTGAATCCTGTAGGGCATTCACAGCGGAAACTGCCAATCTGGTTGATACAAACACCATTTGCACAGATGCCTGGAATCTCTTTACATTCATCAATGTCTGAAATTGAACAGATTTGATCAAATACATATGGTCCTGCTTAATGTACTTACCATAGCACCTTGAATAAATGCTACGAGTACACTTGGAAGAGGACACACCCAGTGGCCCAGAAATCAATTCTATCCTGGTATGAATTGATTGTGTGCTCATGAAAGCATATAGACCGTGAAATACATTATTTCCTTTAAATAGTGATGGAAGAATCTAAGGAGCTGATAAAACATACCAAGTACCTTTAGTATCAATGTAGCAAACGAACTTCCTACGGAATCACACCTCTTCTTCAAGTTCCATGTCCGGCTCCCCTAACTGCTGCTATGTTTTCTTAATTTTACATACTTTTCAATATATGAATTGATAATGGAGACTTAAAAGTACATTAGTTTTATAATATTGAAAAAGAAAAATAGAATGAGCAATAGAAAGTGCATGTAGAAGGAAGTACTTATAAATTAATAATCTTGTAAATTTATTAGTAGATAAGTAGAAAGGGATACAGGAAAAATATACCAAAAACTTAAAACTTAAACATACATATATGAAAACAGCAACTAAAGGTTTTAAATTACAGAGGGTCTTTAGAGTCATGTAATATAATATTCATGAAAAAGAAAACTATAATTATAGCTTGATATGTTCACAATTTTGAGATACTTATATAAACATTATAACTTAATCACCAGACATGCTGATAGAGTAATACCATTAATACTTGTTTCCAGTCTGTAAACATGTTCTCTCTTTCTTGTTTAACTATATTAGTTCAGAATCCAGGTTTTTACATTTTATGGTACTTCAAACTTTAAAAACATTGAATTTTTAAAAAATGATATATATCTGTATTAAAATAAGCTTAATATAAAAAACTCACCAACAGCTTTTCCTGTATGAATGTCAAAGGTAAATCCAGGGATATTTCCACATATGGTTTTAAAGTCAGCTTTAAAATACAAACAAACCAAATTTATTCTTAAAATTCTCAAACTCATTCAAAATAACATTTTACAGAGTACTACTTTCACTGTCAAATATACGTATCTTACTCATAACCAGGCATTTTACTTTCAATTATATTTATTTGATAACAATACCTGCTCCTGGATTCAAGGATTCTTTACCATTATTATTATTGTTGTTATTAACACTAATTTTTACTGCTCTGTTACTAGACTATAAACCATTACAAGATTCAAAATGTCTACATTAGGCACATAATTTTTTTTTTTTTTTTTGTATTTTTTCTGAAGTGAGAAGCAGGCAGGCAGAGAGACAGACTCCTGCATGCGCCTGACCAGAATTCACCCGGCATGCCCACTGGGGGTGTTGCTCTGCCCATCCTGGGCATTGCTTCATTGCAACTGGAGCCATTCTAGCTCCTGAGGCGGAGGCCATGGAGCCATTCTCAGCGTGGGCCAACTTTGCTCCAATGCAGCCTTGGCTGCAGGAGGCAAAGAGAGAGATAAAGAGGAAGGAGAGGGGGCGGGGTGGAGAAGCAGATGGGTGCTTCTCCTGTGTGTCCTGGCCGGGAACCGAACCCAGGACTTCCACACCAGGCTGACATTGTTCCAATGAGCCAACCAGCCAGGGCTGTCATATAATTATTTTTCTTTTGAGAAGCAGGGCTTTAAAAATGATCCAATTGATGTAGACTGAAAAATCAGATTAGAGTATAAATTTGAAAAGGGATTATGTATTGCACAAAGGCATAGGCATAAAAATTTTTGTAGCAGTTAAATACGTTAATAATGAATACTGAATGAGATATCAATTTTGTCTTTTTTTTAAAACAAATGTCTATATGTTAAAATGTGAAGCTTGAGGCATTTTAACAATACATCATAGAATAAAATAGAGACTGGAAGAGTTACTCTTACCCATAATTCACCAAACAAACAGAAATTAAAACTAATTCTAACTTTTAAGAAGAAGGTTGGTTCTGCATCACAAGTGAGTAAAACTCTTGAAAAGATAATTAGGAAAAACATACACAACATACTATCCTAAGTAGTATCAGGGGAGGGTCTTTATACATTTCATCCATGATATTCACCACGCATCCAGAACATATGGAGAGGTACATAATATATAGATGCTCAGTTGGTTTCTAATTGCCTAGCAATGTGCAACCTGTAATTTAGTTACATCCTCATTTAATCGTCACTGTAACCATATGAATTAGGCATTGTAGTTATTTATTTATTATTCCTATTTTACATATGAGAAACCAGTTTCAGAAAGGATAAATAATCCATATAAGGTCAGCCAATAAGTAGCAGAGCTTCAATTTAAATATAGACTTGTCTCTCAAGCCTAAGCCCTTAACTTCTTTTTCCAAAAAAAAAGTGATATTTCATTTCCCAAACCAGTGATTTTCAATTTCTAACTGATGGGAGTTTTTAAATTAAAGGACTGTAAAAATGTTTCTATTTTATTTTTTAAAACAAAACTATGGCAAGATACGGTTAACAAAATCCATTTACCCACTGAATTCTAGCCACCAAGAAAGACCCCATGTTCCACTTTTCATCAAGACTCTCATTAATTTCATTTTATCATCACATTAAATAAAACATTTTAATACAGATACACTAATATCTGGTCAAAATGTATAATCATAATTTCTTATTTGTCCTATTGGATCAACACATAGTAACTAAAATTGTTAAATGTGACCGCTTTCCAGGTCATAAAGAACCTGAATAGGCAACAATTTTAAGATAATTTGCTTTTGCTCTTGATCTATTTTCTTTTAGTTTTTCTTTCAAACAAATCTGTGCTTGTAAAAAATATTTTACCATGTAAGATCAGTTCTAATTTCTGCCTAAAAATTTCAGGTAAGTTTGAGGGAAAAAAATACTAAAGACTACTTTGACAAAAAGTTGCTTTTATGTAAACTGTGTTCATCAAATTCTTTTCTTTTTGCATTTTTTCAAGGTTGAATTTAAAAAAATACATATTGAACTCGATAGACTTTCAATTACAAGCCTTTTCACCAAATATTACATCTTCCAGCTATAGCTCAATGACATTAAGTAGTTATTCAAGAAATATTTGGTCAATGAATTAAGGAATTAAGGAATTAAAATGCACCAGCACTATAAACTTGAACTCTTTAGCAATGGGGTTTATTTTCAGGATCCGGGCTCCTATTCAACAGATAGATCAGAAACTAGAGTTTGAATCCCAAAGAGGGCTTCAGAACGGAACGTGTCTGTTTCTAGTATGTTTGCTTTTCCTTGACTGTCACCTCTCCGCGTGAGGCACTGACTCGGCCCTCAGCCGAAGCACGAGCCTGTGTGCTTACCTGTTCCTGGTGTTGGGCACGGTTCACAAGGTTTGTTCCAGGCTTTGCCCACATTGTATGTGCAGCAGCACATCCTCTTTGTCACATTGAAAGGCAACTCATTCTCACAAGTGGTTCCATTGTAGCTTCGGTAGCAAAAGCTTTTCCTCATGTCTACACATAGAAAAACAAATGAGCCAACCAATCGTATCAGCACGCAGCAAACTTTCTCCATTAACACAACTCTAAAAATTTCTCGGTCATTCAGAGGTATCTTAAAAAGAATTCTTTCAGTTGCACATGAATCATTTTTAGGTTAACATCTCTCCTGTTTTTAAAAAGGGATTTCACTTATAATTTTCTTGGGAAACAAAGTTAATAGATATTTGTTTTTATATTTAAAAGCATTATTTATTTTAAAAAGTATTACATATTTACATATTAATTTTAAATGTTCTCATTTGTAAAGTAATGTTCACTTTATGTAAGTGGAAAATTATTTAAGAACATGTCATTGTAACATATGATGAAATTTTCTACCTCAGACATGCTTTTTAAATGTAACTAAATTTCTTTTTTTAACACTAAAATACAGCATAGTGTACACTTTTTTTTTTTTCTTTCATTTTTCTGAAGCTGGAAACAGGGAGAGACAGTCAGACAGACTCCCGCATGCGCCCGACCGGGATCCACCCGGCACGCGCACCATGGGGCGTCGCTCTGCCCACCAGGGGGTGATGCTCTGCCCCTCCGGGGCGTTGCCATGTTGCGACCAGAGCTACTCTAGCGCCTGAGGCAGAGGCCACAGAGCCATCCCCAGCGCCCGGGCCATCTTTGCTCCAATGGAACCTTGGCTGCGGGAGGGGAAGAGAGAGACAGAGAGGAAAGCGCGGCAGAGGGGTAGAGGAGCAAATGGGCGCTTCTCCTGTGTGCCCTGGCCGGGAATTGAACCCGGGTCCTCCGCACGCTAGGCCGACGCTCTACCGCTGAGCCAACCGGCCCAGGGCTAGTGTACACTTTTTTGACTCTACAGTTGACATACAAAATTACATTAGTTTCAGGTGTACATCATAGTAATTCTACATTTATATACTTTTACGATGTGATTACTGTGATATCTCTCGTAACCATCTGTCACCATACAAAGTTATTACAGTATTATTGGCTATATTCTCTGTGCTGTACATTATATAACCCCATGACTTATGTATAACTACATTAAAGAGTAACAAGAAAAATGTAACTATACAGCTACAGTTTAAAAACATAATATAGTCATAAGTTTATATGACTTTGAAATATTTAATCCTTCATAAAGATTTAATTTCCAAATTTTATGCAATAATTCCGAGACATAAACATCTTACATGACAAGGAAACAGCTGTGCCCTAACTGACCTCAGAGACCATTACGTACCCATGCAGTTGTGGCCTCCGTTGACCTGCATGTACTCAGGTGGACAAATGCAGGTGTAATTTCCCAGAGTGTTATAGCAAGTCCCAGGCCCACACACACCAGGATGTGCAAAACACTCATCAATATCTAGAGTAGGCAAGAATATCCATCAATTAAGATAGTTTCCCATGAGTTTATATTATTGAAACTACTGAAGAAAGAGTTAAGATGATCCCCAAAATCCACACTTCCACAAAATTCAGAATTTAAAGCAATTACATTGAGAATACTCCAAGATACACATTAACATGAGGTGTGTCTTTCTTTAAAAGAGAATAGTCCAATATTTAAAAATATGAATGACTACGAGAAATAATTTCAAAGTGGTGGGTAAAAGATAATTTTAATGGCACCTATATACCTTTTTTTTTTTTCTTTTTTTCTTTTTTTTTTTTTTCCCCATTTTTCTGAAGCTGGAAACAGGGAGAGACAGTCAGACAGACTCCCACATGCACCTGACCGGGATCCACCCGGCACGCCCACCAGGGGCGACGCTCTGCCCACCAGGGGGTGATGCTCTGCCCATCCTGGGTGTCGCCATGTTGCGACCAGAGCCACTCTAGCGCCTGAGGCAGAGGCCACAGAGCCATCCCCAGCGCCCGGGCCATCTTTGCTCCAATGGAGCCTTGGCTGCGGGAGGGGAAGAGAGAGACAGAGAGGAAAGCGTGGCGGAGGGGTGGAGAAGCAAATGGGCGCTTCTCCTGTGTGCCCTGGCCGGGAATCGAACCCGGGTCCTCTGCACGCTAGGCCGACGCTCTACCGCTGAGCCAACCGGCCAGGGCAACACCTATACTTTTTCAAGTGAAATTTCATCTTCTTCAGATTGAGTTGCTTTAAAATCGGTTTTCCTCTTACGTCATTTAAGCTAAATTTTAGTGCCAACTATAAAGTGAATCCCGTTAGGTGAGTCTTTACGTTCCTAGAGTCCTTCCACTTAGTACTCATGGAGAGATTCTAGAAGCAGTGTGACTATCATTGTTTTTCTTATTTAATCATATTTCTTCCAGATGCATTTACCTAACATGTTGCAAAAGATAGGTTACAATGGAAATGTCTACATGTTTAATGTTCCCCCTTAGAAGCCTTCACTGATGCCATAAATAAATACCGATTTGACGCTATAAGATGAATAAGCTATGGACCCTGCCTCAAGAAGGCTCCAGTCTAGTGGGGAGATGGGCCCCTAAAAGGATGACTACAGTGCCAAATGATAAGTCAGGGGATGGAAGTAAGAACAGCATCTGCATCTCTTTTGAACTTCTTCACAGAGGTCCAGCATGTAGTCCAACATTTAAAATTTATTGAAAAATATTAACAGTCTCATTCAAGCTTACCTATTTTCCCTATAATCTTAACCAATATTTGCACTAATAACTTATTTTATATTGAATGTTTCCGCACTACTCTGGTTTTCCCCATATGTCTTTAATTAGTCCATTGACTCAGAGAAAACCCATAGTAAATTATAGCAAATGAGCTGTGAATTAATTTATCTAGCAGTGTTGATATGAAAAAAAAAATAACAACAAAGCTATGAACCGGTCTCAACAGATCCTTTGACAGAATGAGAGGACAGAACTTCTTCCCCTGCCCCGATCAGAAAATGTGTTTTAAATATCGTTGTTCTTTTAGGTACAAATTCACCTCACCTTCACAGATGCGGGTTTCCTCGCTGAGGTAGTAGCCTTGTGGGCACTCACACTGGAAGCTCCCGAAAGTGTTGATGCAGTTTCCTCCCTGGCAGAGACCTGGCAACTCCTGGCATTCATCAATGTCTGCACAAGGGGAGACAGCTCACTTACAACCGAGGCCATCACCAGAGACAAGAGTGACTGTTAGGTGTCTCCAAACTATGGCCCTTGGGCCGTATGCAGCCCCCTGAGGCCGTTTATCCGGTCCCCCACCGCAGTTCCTGAAGCTGCATCTCTTTCATTGGTGGTCAGTGAGAGGAGCACTGTATGTGGCAGCCCTCCAATGGTCTGAGGGACAGTGAACTGGCCCCCTGTGTAAAAAGTTTGGGGACCCCTGCACATGACTCCCAGGTGCCCCTGTGAATGCACACTTAGCAGATTTATTCTGACCATGGAGATTCCTGGCTTTGTTAGGGAGCTTTGCTATATAATCTAACAGGAGTTTTAAAACAAGCTGGAGATGATTAAAGTCGGGGGATATCAGTAAATAGAGTTTCTCTGGGGAACAATCAGACATCAGATCACTGCAATGGGTCAGCTCTATTCCAACTTACATGTGGTTATTTAGCATCCTGGTGATTGACTGTCCATCTGTATTTTGCAAAATAATCTTGTTGGGATCACTCCACACTAACTGTTTTACCAGCTTTTTTCTAAAGTAAACTCTGTACCCTGGTTAAACCTCGGTAACAGTTAGAGCTGCACGCACCTTCTAGGATGATTGTGATGGGGTTGGGTCTGAAGCCCTCACCTCCAGGACACAGGGTGTAATATTCAGCTACAAAACAAAGAAAAAGAAGATATTTTATACCTGCGCCCAAGTGTGTGAGACGATGAACAAGCATTCAGCAATTTCCACACTCAAAACTAAGGGACATACTAAGGGACAGATCTACATTTTCCTTAGTACTTTTTCAAATACATTTAAAGATTACATTTTACATGAAATACAATCATTACTTTCTAAGTTATAGAGACAGAATATCAAAAACCACTTGTTTTCAATTAAAGAAAGAATTCCTTTGCAGACGATTTTACATCACAACTTTTTTGGTAGTAAATAAAAACTCAAAGACTTGACAATTCACAAGTCTCAACTATGTCCCTACCAGAACATAGTTTCAACTTAAGGCCTAACATTCTCGACTTCAGGAATACAACACAGCTATGAACCTGAACTGAAACAACCGCTGAGAAGAACCAGGAATGACCTAATTTATCACTGATACCATGGAGAATCAATATTATCACCATTCATATTGGATTGTGGGTAAAAAAATAGTTTTTCTTTTAATCATATCATGAAAAACAATAAGAGAATAATTCAAATTTGTTTTTATATAAAACAGAAATCACTGGTTTCAGTATAATCACTGAAAGTACTCAAAATGTAAAATTTTGGCCCTCACTATTTCTCCCATTCCCAGCAGAAGAATAAAATTGCAATTAGTCTTTAGCTACCAGTCTGTTCCCTTTTCTTCGGCTCCATACTCACTGCTATTGACAGGTGGGCACGTCTCGCAGGGGTTTCCCCAGGCCTTCCCCAGGGAGCAGCAGCAGGAGGAGCGACTGACACCCACCCCGATTTCGGTGTTGCAGGACAGGCTCCCGTCTCCTCGAGGACCAAACTTCAGGTAACAGTTTCCCACGCGGTTGTCTGCAGAGCAACATAGGAGCTTAAAATTGCCCTTGCCAGAGTCAGAATCTCTTTTTAGAGAATGATCATTCAAATGATGAAATTCAAGTTCTTGTACATTATACAACAGGCTTGTTTTCGTCCTCAGTACAAAACAATCTCTTGCACAAGTGAAATCACCTTACTCAACGTTTTAATAAGAATTTTATCCTAACTCAAATTTGTATTCTATATTCTCTTGGCTTTGAAGATATGTACACCTGAAATGGTCCTGCGAATGCACTTAGCTGTTTGTCAGCAGTCATGCATGAACCTGAAATGTATTCATTTCGTAAAAACTGAGTCCACGTTTCCAACACATCTCTAGTAAGTTCTAGCTTACCATTAATTACTTCTTGTTCTTGCATCATTAAAACACATACCTGAAGAAATTTTTGAAAACTTTGACAGCTCATAATTTTGTTGGTGAGAGGGCAGCAATTTTCTCTGCTCCACAAATGAACTCATTTTCACTTTTAGATGATCAACATCGATTAGAATCATGAATAAGTTTATTTCTGCATCGCACATTTCCTTCCAACAACTCTTGTCTAAACACCTGGTTTCACCATTTGTCTATCCAAGAACCATACCAATGAAATTTTGAATATGGGAGAAACAAGAGCCTGGGATGAGTCAGGTTCTTGTCAAATATCGCGTGTTGAATTTCTCATTGACTAAAAGCCAAAAATACCATATTTCCTTTATCTACAGAAATATATTGTTACTCATTTTTTGATTCTTGATTGTAAAAACATTCCAGGATACTGGCCTCTGAAGACTCACAGCCCAGAATTTTAATAAATGATCAATTTCACCATCTTCGTCAGAATCCAGCCTCCAGTGCTGGTCTGTTACATTCATCTTCTGGTACATCTAACAACTATAACATGTTTTCCACTGTCCATTGTTCTCTTCTTGCCATTGTGGCCAGAAAGTGAAAACTTCTGAATTCTAACTGTGTTTAATAATTGCTCAAAGAAGAGTCAAAATACACTGTTTCCAGTCTTGTTTTATACCTTCTTGAAAGGTGATGTAATCCCTTAGACAACACAATAAGAAAACTGAAAAATGATGCAACAGTGACATTTTATTTCACTATTGTGTCATCCTTTTAGGTGATATCATCATTTTCCACTTTATAATTATATTGTTTTTAGCATCATTGGACATAACTAATGTAATGATAAAATAAAATGGTTCAAAATGAAAGAAAAATAAGATCACTAACATGTCTTAATGTTATCTTAGACTTATAAAAGGGTCCAGTGGATCCTTACGGTATTTGTAACACAGAGTCTTTGTGTTTTGGAAAACCTTTAAGAAATAATAAAGCGATGAAGTATCAATCTACATAAACAAAATTTCTTTAAAGAGAAACTAAACAAAGAAACTGGCCCTATGCTTAAAGTTAGTCTGAGTACTGTAGTTCATTCTCTGCGGGGCTGTCCTGGTCTCCACTTCTGCCAATAGAGCAGAGGGTCCTTGGAGGACCATGGGACCAACATTATCCAGCAGAGAATTTGCTTACTCTCTTCCCTCTGCAGTCTTTCTTTCTTTTTTTTTTTTTAAAGATTTATTCATTTTTTTAGAGAGAGGAGACAGAGAGAGACAGAAAGAGAGAAGGGGGGAGGAGCAGAAAGCATCAACTCCCATATGTGCCTTGACCAGGCAAGCCCAGGGTTTCGAACTGGCAACCTCAGCATTCCAGGTCGACGCTTTTACTCACTGCGCCACCACAGGTCAGGCCCTCTGCAGTCTTTAGAATAGAAAGCACTCAATATTTATTGAACAAATAATTCCGATTGAAAAAGTCAGAACTTGGAGTAGTCATAAGCCATAACTAAATATATTCTCTAAAATTTAAAAAATATATATATAAATCATGCATAAGTCACAGTGGCAAACATTCCCTCCATATACTGCAAGGTCTAGAAAACTGACTTTGAAGACAGTGGGCAGATTCATACTGAAGCAAGAATTTTTCTCTCCTTTTTCTTTCTTTTCTTTTTTTTTTTTTTTGATCAAGAAATTCTCCAGACCATTTATTCCTTTACATAAACACTCACTAAGGTGCAGAGACAGGGCAGATGGCAAAAGCTAGACAATTATTTTCTAAAGATCAGAGATGTCAGGAATGTTGAAGACAGATTCTGAACCTTTACTACTGCCTTCTTTGCTTCTCCCCGATTTCCCAACATGCTTTACTGCATTTATTACACTCTTACATGTCCCTATTCCTAAGAGAGAGAAATGTATAATCCATTAGTTCTACCACTGTGGGCTGTCCTGGCTAATGCAGTGAACAGGGGGACACCAGCAGCTTGGGACTGTGCCTCAGCTCTGCCATTTGCAAGCTCTGAGGATTTGAACACAGGACATCACCTCTCTAAGTCCTGCTTCCCAAGCCCATGAGAGGAAGAAGATAGAGCAGATATCTTGAAAATTTGTTTCCAAATATGACTTGACAGATAAACATGATAAAAAGTGACCATATAATTTGGTAATCTAGAGTTTCTTAAGGGAAAAGACCCTTAACTTGCAAATTAATTGTAGCAAATACTCAGCATAGTTTATTACCAAGAAAGTTTGAATATTCAGCTCTAAATAATTCTATTTGTTTGTTTCAGATAGTTTTTACTTACCAACACAACCTACACCGGTGGGGTTCAGCTGGAAATCAGGGGGGCAGTTACACTCGTAACGACCAGGCGTGTTGACACATAGGCCATTGACACAGTTGATGGGATCTGCACATTCATCAATATCTAGGACAAACATTTAGAAGGCCCATGTTAAGATTTTTATTTTCTCCATGCCTACTACTGTCCCCCAAAATTTGGTGAATGTTTGGTAAGTTAGTAGATCATTATGAAGGCCTCAGCACAATGAAATAAAGATGAAATCTTTGTATATCCCTAAAACAGTTTCCATAGATCAATCATATGTATTTATAACATCATTTCATATCCTTAATAGAGAATAATTAAATGTTGGAATTCTGAAGAAAAAAATTATGTCACTATTCACTTAACTAAAATTATATATATATATATATATATGTATATATGTATGCATGCATGTACATACAAAATATATAAAGAATGCCTTCCTAGTTTCATGTTAGATACTTAATATTAGGTTGCTTATATAAAAATGGATTAATTCCATTTAAAAATAAATGTATCAGAATGTAATTTTCTGTTTCAAAAACATGTATAACCCATGGCATAGCTAAGCTAAGCAGAAATCTGAGAAATTTTTAAACCTGGCCAAAATATTCATTGCAACTAATACAAACAGAATTAAGCCCTTAACTGGACATACCTGTACAGTTCCCGCCTGTCCTGTCCAATTCATAACCATCATCACAGATGCAATGAAACATCCCAGGCAAATTATTACATGTTCCAAAGACACAAATATTTTGGAAAGAGCATTCATCAATATCTGAAAATTAAAAAAATTGTCACCTCTTGTTTGCAATATTTTGATTTAATAAATGATTTTATCTCTTCAGAAATTCTGTTTTTGTTTTTTTTGTGTGACAGAGACAGAGACAGAGAGAGGGACAATAGGGACAGACAGACAGGAAGGGAATGAGATGAGAAGCATTAATTCTTTGTTGTGGCCCCTTAGTTATTCATTGACTGCTTTGTCATATGTGCCTTTTCTGGAGGTGTGGGGGTGGGCTACAGCAGTGACTGGCTTAAGCAAGTGACCCCTTGCTTAAGCCAGCAACCTTGGGGTCATGTCTATGATCCCATGCTCAAGCCAGTGACTCCGTGCTCAAGCTGGTAAGCCCACGCTCAAGCCAGATGAGCCTGCACTCAAGCCAGTGAGTGACGTTGGGGTTTTGAACCTGGGTCCTCTGTGTCCCAGTTCAACACTCTATCCACTGCGCCACTGCCTGGCTAGGCTCTTCAGAAATTCTTATGCAGTAAAAAGTTTTCTTTTTCTTTGATCAGGTAAATGGCAAGGAACTAATGTTCATCTAATATCAAATATAAAAGAAGTATTTTATTTTATTAACAGTATTTTAACTGTCTTGGGTCATAATATACTTAAACAAAACCAAAACTTTCCAAAGGCATAAAATACTACAAAAATTAAATATAAATATGGGAAAGGAATGAGATTGTAAAAATTAAAGATAAAAACAAATTTAAAAATTCTAATAATTTAATGGAAAGAGATGTTTGTTAAACATCTATAGAATACAAAATACTTAACAGTACTTTAAATATTAAAGATATCATTAAGTTTGACTTTTTAAAACTTTTGTTTTCCTGTAGTCTGATCTGTTATTAGGTAAGTTTAAAAAGGGAAATAACTGGCCTGACCAGGCGGTGGCACTGTGGATAGAGAGTCGGCCTGGGACGCAGAGGATCCAGATTGGAAATCCGAGGTCGCTGGCTTGAGCAAGGGGTCACTGGCTCAGCTGTACCCCTTCCCCTCGTCAAGGCACATATGAGAAAGCAATCAATGAACAACTAAGGTGCCACAACGAAGAACTGATGTTTCTCATCTCTCTCCCTTCCTGTCTGTCTGTGCCTCTGTCTCTGTCTCTCTTGTTAAAAAAGAGTAAAAAGGGAAATAACTGTTTCCCTTAAAGCATGAAATAAGATCATCCCTTGCCCCACATTCTTTAAAAGTTTCATTAAAATAGCTCTACTAAAGTCAGACATTCAGTTTATGAAACTCTTCCATGAGGCTTTAACTCAGTCAATAAATAACACATCACTCCTCATTCATATGAAGATGAAGGCACATTTGTGTGTATACAGCTGCAGAAATAATCTATATTTCTTTTCATAGGAAAAGGTGAACATTTTATACACAAATTACCTCATATTCTGAGAATGCAGACCAAGCATGTCATTTTAGGCTAGACTATGCAAATCAGGGGTCCCCAAACTTTTTACACAGGGGGCCAGTTCACTGTTCCTCAGACCGTTGGAGGGCCGGACTATAAAAAAAAAACTATGAACAAATCCCTATGAACACTGCACATATCTTATTTTAAAGTAAAAAAACAAAACGGGAACAAATACAATATTTAAAATAAAGAACAAGTAAATTTAAATCAACAAACTGACCAATATTTCAATGGGAACTATGCTCCTCTCACTGACCACCAATGAAACAGGTGCCCCTTCCGGAAGTGTGGCGGGGGCCAGATAAATGGCCTCAGGGGGCCGCATGCGGCCCGCGGGCCGTAGTTTGGGGACCCCTGATGCAAATCATCCTAAAGCGCCGTCTTATGTCTAAAAAGGTTTCTGGTCAATTAAAATATGATAACTAAGATTAAAACAATGAGTTTCAACTACCTTAGATTTAAGGTATGGGTCAAATTGTGTTTAAAAGTACAACTGATATATAAAGTTATCTCTTTTTCTGTTGGGGCAATAAACAAAATTATTCTCTTTATATAAATGAATAAAGACTCATTGACCTAGTGTATCACTGAGTTGTGTTCATCTATAGCTGAAAATGAAATTATGCCATTAGCCCTCTAAATATGCATCTTCCTTTATTTTGTATTTTTAATATATTTTTAAATTAATTAATCATTTATTTATTCATTTTAGAGAAGGGGGGGAGTAGCAGGAAGCATCAACTCCCATATGTGCCTTGACCAGACAAGTGCAGGGTTTCGAAGGGACTTCAGCATTCCAGGTTGACGCTTTATCTACTGCGCCACCACAGGTCAGGTTGCATTTTACTTTCAAATGGCCTTTATTAAAAAGAACTTTCATTTAAATAATGCCATAGTTATGTAAAATAAGGTTTAAGAGAATACAGTCTTCCTTTTATAAAGTTGATGTATGCTCAGAAATTCAAACAATACAGGAAAGTATTGATATCAAAGAGAAAAGACAGAAAACGATACAGCAAATAAAATAGTATAGAGTGAAAGTCACTCCAAAATGCTTCCACCCAAAAAGAACTATCATTGATAAATGTTGTTCCAAATATATCTCTCTGCATATTCAAAGAGTGAAGCTGAAACCACTGTATGCATCAGATCAACTTTTCTTTATTTCAACAGTTTCTAAAATACTTTCTAATGTTAACAACTGATGAAAAACATTAAAATTTTATCATCTTTTGGAATAATTTGAACCGGAATTTGCTAAATTCCATTGGATATAGTAAGTTGAAATACTGCCATCCAATCTCTTCCATTGTCTGGAGACTAATTTTTCCTTAATCCCCACCCTACACGTTTTTCCATTTCCCACCAGGCCACCACTGAATTACTGAACATGTTGTGGTTGATCAATGTTGGGTATGGGTAGATTCTGGGATGCACAGAAAAAAATATTTGAGATAATAATCAAAATTAAAATCAAATGATTCTTAATGTCAATGAATTCTTACTATATGTCAGCTGTTTTTCTAAATGTTTCACATGTATTAATTCACTTACTTCTCACAACAGTCACATGAACTATCCTTATTTTACAAATAAGGAAACTAACATATATGAAATAGGTTTCTTTTTGGGGGCTTCTCTCTTCAATTCGTCATGCCTTATCCATTTTAATTAAGACAGCAAAGAGCATTTTCAAAATCAGCATACTCTGTAGGTGTCCTTTCTGCTTGTTCCAACCACAGATTACTCTGAGCTTTTAATTTTTCTTAGTACTTTTATCAAGTCTTATCTAATTTGTGACCAGATTTTTCTGATATTCTTCTTTTTTTTTGTGGCAGAGACAGAGAGAGACAGAGAGAGGGACCAACAGGGACAGACAGACAGGAAGGGAAAGAGATGAGAAACATCAATTCTTTGTTGCAGCTCCTTAGTTGTTCATTGATTGCTTTCTCATATGTGCCTTGACCGTGGGGCTACAGCAGACCAAGTGACCCCTTGTTCGAGCCAGCGACCTTGGGCTTAAGCTGATGAGCCTTGCTCAAACCAGATGAAACCGCGCTCAAGCCGGCAACCTCTGGGTCTCGAACCTGGGTCCTCCGCGTCCCAATCCAACACTCTATCCACTGAGCCACAGCCTAGTCAAGCTCTGATATTCTTGATATTTTATGATATTCCTTGCATTTGTTTTTTCTAATTAGGGCATTTCATATTTGCAAAGGTTATTTGGTTTTATAACTCAAACTCATCTGTGTATGAATTGTGCCTTCACAATGGTTTCTTGAATTTGATTTCCTTCCCTTATTCATAATGAACTGCCTAATAAAAAAATGTAGTGCATTCAAAAAAACTCAAATATAATTTGTGACAGTATTAACAGATATTGTACAATGAACGAGAAGAAAATTAGCACTCATATATGCTTCCAACTTATTTGTATTGTTTGCCTTGGAAATATTTATGAAATTTACTATAATCTCTACAGCATCTAATACTAATTCTTCACTTTAAGGAATCAGTAATGTTTTACCTACATCTTCTTCATTTATTTCTTGATTGGCTGTGTTTCATTGCTAATAAGATTTTTTTTTTTTTTACCCATGAAGGGAGAGCCCACAGATGTTTTCTTTCTGCATTATTTCATATGTGAGAATATGTCTATTGTCTTTATAGTTAACTAGCCAATTAACTAGCGGCTGAGGTTTAATATTCTTTAGTTACATGTGCCCTCAGAACTTTGTGGCATCATTGTAGTGTCTTTTGGTACTGAATGTTTCTGTTTCATTCATGAATTGCCTTTTCTATTCAGTATCTGAAAAATTCTTTTCTATGACTTGTCAACAAAAGTAGTAAGTCTCTGTATCATGATTTACCCTTTCTTGTACATTCAGTTCTTCTATTTCAGGAAAATGTTTGGTTATTTAGTATTGTTTTCTTTCTTTCTTTCTTTTTTATTCAGTAACAGGAGGAGAGGCAGAGGGACAGACTCCTGCATGTGCCCTGACTGGGATCCACCTAGAAAGCCAACTAGGGGGCAATGCTCTGCCCAACTGGGGCATTGCTCTGTTGCTCAGCAACTGAGCTCTTCTTAGTGCCTGAGAAGAAGGCCATGGAATCATCCTCAGTGCCTAGGGCCAACTCACTCTAATTGAGCCTTGGCTGCAGAAGGGGAGGAGGAGGAGAAGGAGGAGGAGGAGGAGGAGGAGGAGGAGGAGGAGGAGGAGGAGGAGGAGAGAGAGAGAGAGAGAGAGAGAGAGAGAGGAGGGGTGGAGATGCAGATGGGCACTTCTCCTGTGTGCCCTGACTAGGAATCAAACCCAGGACATCCACATGCCAGGCCAATGGTCTAGCACTGAGCGAACTGGCCAGGGCTTTAGTATTTTTTTCTATTCAATATTTTGGGGTGCTTCAATTCAGTGACATTGTTATTATTTATTTGTTTTTTCTTTTCTGAAGCTGGAAATGGGGAGAGACAGTCAGACAGACTCCCGCATGCACCTGACCGGGATCCACCTGGCACGCCCACCAGGGGCGACGCTCTGCCCACCAGGGGGCGATGCTCTGCCCCTCCAGGGCATCACTCCGCTGCGACCAGAGCCACTCTAGCTCCTGGGGCAGAGGCCAAGGAGCCATCCCCGGCACCCGGGCCATCCTTGCTCCAATGGAGCCTCGGCTGCGGGAGGGGAAGAGAGAGACAGAGAGGAAGGAGGGGGTGGAGAAGCAAATGGGTGCTTCTCCTATGTGCCCTGGCCAGGAATCGAACCCAGGTCCCCCACACGCCAGGCCAATGCTCTACCACTGAGCCAACCGGCCAGGGCCCAGTGACATTATTATTCTTATGTTTATGGTCTTTGTCTTTTCTCTAATAGTGTTAATTTCTTTCTTTCCCCTTCACTGCCATTATCTCAAGTCCACTCCCTATGCTAGTAATTACATTTTCATTTATCTCTACTGTTCTTTGCTGCTTCTATTTAATAGTTCTATATATAAATTTGCTGCATCAGTCTTCATTTTTTATTTCCCTTGACACTGCAATCTTCCTCTTTGTTTTTTTTTTTCCTCTTTGTCTTTTATCTTTTTTTTTTTTTATAATTTCTTTGAATTTGTCTACTTATATTTTATTAATCTTATCCATTATGGCACAAAGTACCCATGGAAAATTGTCCCTTGGACAGTTTTCTGCTACTCTGGACTGGTTTGTTATCTGCTTTTTGAATGTTCTTTTGTTGTTGTTAATTCTTTAGGATGCCTGCAGAGCTGCCATTGTTTGCATCAGTCTGTACGCTCATTGTTTCATCAGCTCTTTCAAGAGTTGTTCTCCACTTTTATACAGTTTAGGTAGAGTTTCTTGACATCTCCTTTCTTTATCTGGCCTTTATTTGAAAGACACCTTGGTGTTTGGGTTTCATTAAGGCTTCTATTTTATAGCCCGACTTTTCATAAAGTGGGAGAACAGTTCCATAAGGTGGGGATCAGGGAACTGTGGATGGGAAGAGCTCCACGGGGCTCTGAGTGCTCTTTGTTGATGAACATGGCCTATGAGCTCTCTTCAGACATTGTACTAAATAGCCCGTATCCAGGTTCTGTCAATCTGATGTCGTCTTAAGCAGTCCCTTAGGTGGCTCCTCCAGGTTTTGTACTCTCCCATTTTGTTGGGGAATATTGAGAAATGCCCAAGTTAGCCATTTTTGGACTCTAAAAATGCTGAGAATTGGTGGTGCAAAACAGATGCTGAGTGAATAATGGTGATCACAGGGTCAATTCAAAGGGGCATATATTTATAAGATGGAGAGACATCAAGGAATTAAATTAGTAAATTCAAAAGAAACTGTCTAGATGAGTCAGCTAAGACAAAAACAAGGAGAAACAAGGCACAACCATGAAAGTACACTTTTGGGATCTCAAAGTTGGCATTTAGCTAAATGAAGCAAAGGGTTTAACTGAAGGTGAATTACATGTGTGCCACTCCCAGTTACCCTGGCCATTGGTGGTAATGACATATTATGAGAAAACATGTGATGAAGTACATTAAATAGGAACTACTTAATATCAACTTGGAGGCGGTCTGGGAAAAGTTTTGGAAGGTCTAGTGTCTTTATGCCATAAAGACAAAATTACAAAGAGGAAATTCTGTACTATGTATGAGGAATTAACTTTGAAATTTTATGTTGGCAGAAGTGTCTGCCTACTGCTTACTTATTCCTTTTCCTACTAACTCTTGTCAAGCTGACATGGGTAATAAATCATGTAATTCCATAACTGTACTGACTCACATTTTCTACTAACTGGCTTCAGCGCTTAGGAGAAACCAGAACTGGGAAATAAATGAAGCTCGTTCTACACCTGCCTTGTGTAACGCGGATTAGATTCTGCCCAACCTAGCAGGCCAGTACAGAAGAATAAATGCTTCCAGTTTCTAAAAGCATTTTTCCCAAGGCTTACTCTTCACCTGCTTATTTGATTCTCTCAAACTTATGAATACGTATGGAAAATTCCATGATCTATAAGGCATACTTTTTCTTCAAGTGCCACTTGTTAGTGGGTCAGTTAGGTTCTACTCTGAGCCAACCTGGATATATAATTCGGTCTTGTTCGGTTGCTGCTAGTGAAGTGTGTGTATGTGTGCTGGGATATAATATTTCTGTTCATTTGATTAGACCAGTGGTTCTCAAAGTGTGTGCCAGGGTGCACTGGTGCACCCTAGAAGATTTCCAGGTGCACCCTATGGTATTCCAGAGAAATATGTGCCTGTTGGGGACCAAAAAACCAACAGGGTTTTTGGAGTTTAGATTTTTGGGGGGACAGAGGTGTGGGGAATTGGCTGTAAGCAGACAGTCTGCCCAACCCCACACTTCACTTGCCTGATTAGGTTGCAAAAGGCTGTTAAGCTGTGTTGCTGGATTGTTTACACTACCCCCCATGTTCCCCAGAAAGACTGGAGGCAAGTTTCTTCTATCCTTTGTTTGGTGTCAAGTTAAGATGATATGTATGGTGGGCATTTTGGATTGATGATTAAACATAAGGAATTGTCTCTTGAAGCCTTTTGGATTTCTATAAAAGAAGAATAAGTGGCAATATCTAAAAAAGCTTTGAACATTTTACTACAATTTTCAACATCCTATTTATGTGAATTAGGATTTTCTACCCTCAACACAAGAGTAAAAAGAGAGGAATTCTTCTATGTATTGACAAGGAAATGAGAGTCTGCCTTTCAAATATATGCCCAAACATTGAAGAAATCACTAGGACACATCAGGTTCATGTTTCTCATAAACACAAGAATGAAAAAACACATTTGTGCCAGGACCTGCCGAATTTACTAAATCTTACTAAGAATGTATGTGTGTGTGTGTGTGTATATATATATATAAATATGTGTATAAATATATACGTAAATATATATAAAGATAACTTTTTTATCGTTTTTTTTATTTTTAATTCCTTTTTTACGAATTCTAAAAAGCATAACTCAAAAAATGTGACCTAAAAATTTTTATTTATTTTATTTATTTAATTTTTTATTAATTTTAATGGGATGACATTAATCAATTATGGTACATAGGTTCAGAGAAAACATCTCCAGGTTATTTTGATAAAATGTTTTTTAATGTCAGAATTAATTTAATTTTGTTGTATTTATTTTGTTTAATTACTATAAAAGCGCACTTGGACTTTATATTTTTTCTTTAATATTTGAATTAATTATTATAAAATATTTCTCAGAAATTTATATGTAGTGTGCCTACAATTATTTGTAAGATTTTTAATGTGCCCCAACTTCAAAAAGTTTGAGAACCACTGGATTAGACACTAGTGTAGGGAGAGCCCCTGTAATCTGATTTGATTTTATTGTCTTTGCCTAACAGTTAGCCTGAGTTACTTTTTAAAGGCTTTCTATGAATTATCAATTTTGTTAAAGTCTTATGGTTTATATGATTTGTTTTCAATGCTTTTCCTTTCTTTATTTATATTCTGATGTACTTCTTATGAACACAATGATGGCCCAAACGCTATGTAATGTGATCCGAGTCTCTAATTTAAAAGAAAACCCAAATTCTTTTTCTTGGAAGGATATGATGCTAGTCACAAAGTCCCATTTCTAGGAAAGAGGGATGATGTCATAACTGAGAGGAAGGAGACATTACTCTTAGGCAAAAGGTGCAGTCCTTGATGAGTCCCTGAAGAGGACTTCCAGTCCCAGACACACAGACAGCAGACTAACACAAGAGGTAAATGCCAAAAATAGGCTACTTAGATTTTGATAAACACATTAAATAGCAGTGATTGGGATAGGTAGGTAGTATATCCTATTTTAAAAGCTGAATAGTTTTTCCACATGTCATTCATTTACTGATAAAAAAAGAAATGGTTAAAAAAAAATAAGCCAAACTTCCAACTATTGGCTCATGGCCAGGAAAACTTCATAAGAGATGAAAGCTGCCTTCCTCATTATTCATTCGGCAAAATAATCCATGCTTAAACGAATGACTTTTTTATGTGCAGCATGTGCTGTGTATTCTGCTTCCAGGTGGAGCCTGTTCCAGCCCTTTTTGTGGTTTCATTTGCTGTAGTTGATCCAACTTGGAAATGAGTTGGAATCCTGGTGACCCACCTTGGCAGGATCTGCTGTCTGAGGCTGGAGTGAAGCCCATCTCACACTCGCAGCGATATGCACCCGGGACGTTGAGGCACTGTCCATTCTCACAGAGATTTATGTTTTCTGCACACTCATCAACATCTGGGGGAGAAGCAAATTACATCTCTATTAAGTTTCAAATTTCATGACACATCTTTTCCTTTCTCTGTAACTAAGTCAATTTCACTGGCTTCAATGAGTGCTCATTAGCATGAAGCAACAATTAACCATAGTCACCTAAATAAGGGTATACAACGTAATAGTGGAGCTTTGAATCTACACTCTAGTATTAAATTACAACATAATTAACAGGAGGAATGCAGTGTCTCTTACATTTGTCTTAGTTCTCTTTTATGCCAATTTGTTGCATCAGTATTGCACCAACGTCATTTAGACATGACAAAGAACATTAGCACTAATCTTATAATGGTATTAATTCATTTGAAAGCATTACGTTGTTAGAAGAAGTAACTTGTTCTTTCACTAATTTAAGTATTTTTAAGCAAATGAGGGACACTCTATGGGAATTACAAAAGCTTTTTTCATGTCATGACCATCCTATTAAAATATTCCTATCTTAATTATGCAAATAGATATTATTCTAATCCGTTTAGATAACCTAATTCCGTTTAATGGAAAAGGGGGGGAGGACGGAATGTTTATTGAGGGCCAGTATTTTCCAGGTGACGTGCTTGTTGCTAGATATGCACGTTTTCATTCAGTCCACCAAGCCTGTGACGTTTAGAAGAGGAAAGATCAAAGCCAAGAGCAGCAACTGAGCGGCAGGAGTCACAGCAAGTTGGTCTGTGACTGAGCTGGGCTCTAGGCACAGCTGTACCTGACACCAAAGCCATACCCTTTCTTCCCATCACGCCATGGTGAAGAGAAATTCTAAAGAGGATGAAATACCCAAGGTTGAAAAGTAATAATGCATTAACAGTGAATAGACATGCTTCCTTAAAGAGGCATTTGAAAATGATGAGTCTGTGCTTTTGATGTCGATAATCAGAAAAAATGTTAGAGTCTTTCAGTTATGGGTTTAAGGTGTGCGCTGGAATTCAACTGAGAAACAAGTATTTTACAGACAAAGCATCATATTTTATACCCAGAAAGATAATCTAGTTTTTTTTTTTAAGTGAAGAGGAAGGGAGATAATGGGACAGACTCTTGCATGTGTCCTGACCAGGATTCACCCAGCAACCCCTGTCTGAGGCCAATACTCAAATTAATTGAGCTATCCTCAGTGCCCAGGGCTGACACTCAAACCAGTCGAGCCACTGGCTGCGAGAGAGAAAGAAAAAGAGAAGGGGGAGGGAGAAGGAGGGAGAAGCACATAGTCACTTCTCCTGCGTGCCCTGACCAGGGATTGAACCCAGGATGTCCATACGCTGGACTGATGCTTTATCCACTGAGCCAACTGGCCAGGACCAGATGACCTAGTCTTAAAAATGAATATAATGAGTAGATGTTTTATACTTAAGGAACATGAAATGAGTAGTAGCTAAGTAGCACTTAACATTTACTGAGTTCATACAGTATGTTTTCCTAAGCCCTCTGCATGTTTTATTTCATTTAGTCCTTTCAAAATCATGTGATAATCTGAGATTTTGATAAACACATGAAACAGCAGTGACTGGGTAGGTCATATAACATATCTGAAGAAGCTGAATAGTTTTCCCACATATCATTCATTTAATAATAAAAAATAACAAAATAAATGGTATTATTATTATTACTATGCCCATTGTAAAGGCCATACAGCAGTGGTTCTCAATCTTTCTAATGCCGTGACCCCGCAATACAGTTCCTCATGTTGCGGTGACCCCAAACCAAAAAATAATTTTGGTGGCTACTTCATAACTGTAATTTTGCTACAGTTACGATTCAGAATGTAAATACCTGATATGCATTATGTATTTTCCGATGGCTTTAGGCGACCCCACCGGGGTCACGACCCACAGGTTGAGAACTGCTGCCATACAGGTTAAGTAATTTATTTAAGGTTATATAGGCAGTAGCAGCACAGGCAAGATCTGAATTCAGGCGGTCTGATTCAGACAGAGCCTGTATTTTTGGCCAATGTCTTATTAAAAAAACAAAAGAAAATGATAGTCATTAGCAGTCAAGAATAGTAATAAATGTCATTATTTTAAATCTTCCACCAATATTTTAGAAATATTTTCAGGTTTTTGTGTTAAACAAAAACAGAACATTCAAACACTCAAAGAGGGTTTCATTTGTCTCCATTTAAATCTAAACTGGCCAAATGGAATGTGTTTCTCTTACATTAAACACAAAAACCTGAAAATATTTCTAAAATATTTATAGCCACCTGTAAGTTTTTAAACACAGATAGGGATTTCAGCTTCCTTTAACAAGTTTTCTTCAAATAGAATGTTCCAGATAGTCATGCCAGAGCACACCTCAGGACTCTCACCCACCTGAGCAAGTAAAGCCATCACCAGTGAACCCTTCAGAGCAGGCACATCGGTAGGAGCCTGGGGTGTTGACACACTGAGCGTTGATGCTACACTGGTGGGTTCCGTTTGAACACTCGTCCAGATCTTCATGCCAAGAAAACACAGCAATGAATTTCAAAAACAAAAACAGAACATTCAAACACTCAAAGAGGTTTTCATTTGTCTCCATTTAAATCTAAACTGGCCAAATGGAATGTGTTTTAGTTTATCTCTAAGGTCACAGTTCTACTTTTCTAAGATGTCAGACTCATAATCCAAAATGCTCATGCCACAGATATGGGCCAAAAGTACAAATCTAGGCATTTTGTGAGATATCTAATCAACTAGCTCTTTAATGACTAAAAGAAAGAAATGGCTATATTTCCTTCTTTTACTCAGGGTGAGTTTTAACACTGGTTTCATTATCAAGAAAATGGGTCAATTTCTAAAATATTACTGAATTTCAGAGCAGAAAATTAACATAAAATTTTAAGTTACTTTTATAGATGAGGAAACTGAATGTGATTCTTGACCTCATGAAGTCTATTGTCTAGTGGAAAAGGCAGATGTCAAACACAGAAAATTAAGTTAAATATTGTTTTATGTACCATGAAAAAACACTACAAAGTGCTATGAGATAATAAAAAAAGGCATCTAAATTGGAGACAGGAACAAGGAAAGCTCCGATAAGGAAGTAATGTTTAGTAGAAGCTTGCTGACAGAAGTAGGGAAGGGTATTCCTTACAGAGGGAACAGCACGTATAAAGACACTGAGTAGGAAAAGAACTTGGTGTGACAAATTAAAGGATGTCCAAGTGACAAAGCACAATGGAGAGGAAGAGGGTGATGAAGATGAAACTGGAGAGACAGTGGAAAGGTGCTGTAGGGCCTAAGGGCATGGGAAGAAGCTAGAGTTTATCCTAAATTCAATGGGTTAAAATGATCACTGTGAACACATCAGGTCCGTGGTTTAAATGATTTGACTGGCTGCTATATGAGGAATGGATTAGTAAGAAGATCAGAGAGGATACCGAGAATGGCTGAGACCAGAGCAGGGCAGTGGAGATGGGAAGGAGCGGATGGATTTGGATGGATTTGGATGGATTCGGATGGTATTTTGGAGCAGAGAGGCCTGGAGATAGCTGTATCTCCGGTACTGGAGGAAAGCTCCAGTAGTTGGCCAGCATGACAGATGGACAAGAAACACAAAAAAGAGAGACTGAAAGAGAGAAAAACATAGTCAAGTGGGACTAAAAAAATGGGAATGGGGATGCAGCTGAAAAGATGTGAGATTAATGATAAGGAAATGGCTGGACTAGAAGTGGTAGCTGGTGGACTGGACTTGAAGCCAGCATAGAGCATTCCTTAGCCAAGTTATTTGGAAACCATGACAATTTAAATTCTATAGTCAGCTCATAAATGCTTGATAAATATAAAATAATTAAATGGATGAAAAAGCATATTCAAATTAATACGTTATTGGTAAAAAATTTTAAGGACATTCTTTAATGCTTATTGCAGTCTTGTAAGATTTTAATGGGCAATCATGGGGAGGTCAGTTTAGCTTGCTTAATTTTCTACTTTAAATTGACCTGGGTAAATCTTACCATTTGGAAAATGCTTGATTGTTAAGGCATGTAAAGCACTGAGCACAGTACACAGGTCAACTGTGCATGACACCCAGGGTAAGCTCTGGTCTTCTGCTTCCCAGCTATAAAGACTCACTCAACTTTTGCTCGGGAACTATAAAACATGGAATATGGCAACTGCCTTCCCATTCTCCTTCCTTTGAATCAGATCTCTTCCAACCTAACAAAACAGATTTCTCTGGAGGAAAAAATTCTATTTTCTATGAAGAAGCTGGTATTGGCTGCTTATTCCAGACTTAGGTTATCTAAAAAAACTTTTCATTACCTTCATTTATTTCACTGAGTTTTAAATCTCACTGATGACGAAAAGATTGGGAAAATATATTAGTCATTTTCATTATACAGCTGTTTGGATTTCTGGCTGCATACCAAATAATTTTTACTGAACAACACACGAAAAAGCAGATGCCAAGGTATACTGTTGTAATTTGATCATTTATGCCAATGTTAAAGGAAACTCTTAGACAAGAACTTTCTTGCAACTAAAGATAGTCTTTGGTTTTCAAGAGAACAAATGAGAAAGAGAATGCTCCTATTCAAGTATGTGGGTTAACAACGATGTAAAGAGCCTCGAATATCTCTGTGTCTCAGCAAAGGTAGTTTATGTTTGCAAACTCACCAATACATTTGATGCCATTTCCAATCCAGCCTTCTCGGCAGCTACACTTGAAGCTTCCTGGGACATTTAGGCACGAGGCATGCATGTCACAGTTGTGGGCACCAATTTCACACTCATCCACATCTGGGAAACCACAGTTAATATGAAGAAGATCAAGTATAAGTGAATTAATTCTACTTCCCAGTATATTTCCTTCGCAGGTACAATTTTAAAATAAATATGGAAATATTTAAAACTGTACAAAGAAAACATTAACATTTTTATTTTTAATGTCTGTAGAAGCCAACAAGATTTGAAAGTTCATGGTCCAAATCAAGCAAGCCCTTCCCCTAGAGGGAACTGCCAGCCCTTTTCTGGTGGGAGGGAGATGCAGCAGCTCTTGTCCTCTGACAGGCATGTGTGTCAGCCCCTCACCGCCCCTGGGTTATTTCTTCCTTCCTGGGCCCACATGGAACTCCATGTAGAAGGCATCAGGTTATAGATGGCAAGAGAAATCTTATTTCCAAAAGAAGACTGCTTTTTCTTTCCTATTAATATTTGTAACATTTTTCATAAAGTTTTAAAATAAGCTTTTTTTTTTAAAAAAAGTAATAGTATATTCTCTTTTTAAAATTACATGATCATTTGTCATTTTTAGAATCAATATAACATTTTACCGAGTTTTTGAAAACTATCATTTTAGTGTGCATGTTTCTATTTATTTGACAATGTGGAAAAATATTCACTAGAAATGTTATCTGAAAAAAAAAAAGCTTTGCCTATATAACATATATACATATAGATATATGCATTTATATATATATGCACACATACATACTATATAGTTCCCCAAAGCTTTCTAGAACTTTATAAGCTAGAAATAGTTTATTCTATTCAGCTCAATGATTACACATAGATCCTGAACTCTCTCTTTCTGTCCCCCTCACCTCTCTCTCTCTCTCTCTCTCTCTCTCTCTCACACACACACACACACACACACACACACACACACTATACTACTGGCTTTATATCAACACTGCTAGAGGCTAACATGCAGAGTACATCTTCGCTAAGGGCTGCTGTGTAAGCTATCCTCCACCTGCCTTGAGCAAAATGCCATACAAGGGCCTTAAATTGAGCAATGAGAAACTCTTAGTCCAAAGCAATGAACATGGAACTTCCTAGCCTTCCTCCCAGCCATTTACAGAAAAGGTTAAGACTACCTAATAGAGAAAGAGAATAAGAGATACAGTGAATGGGGTGAGCAAAGAAAGAAAGAAAGTAATGAGAGAAAAAAGAGAAGCAATTTGGACAAGGAGAAGGGAGGACAAAAGCAAATGAAACAAGAAAGAAGAGAGGGAAAGACTGGGGAAGAAAGGAAGGAAAGAGTCTAAACAGAATCTAGATAAACTGCTGCTAGTTTAGGAGAACTTCAAATACAAGCAGCAACGGGCTCCATTCAGGTCTTTGGTGCTCCCTCCCCAGGTATGGCTTTCTCCTGTGCGGGCACAGTCCTCCTGAGAGCGTGAACGCTGTTGCGGGAACTAACAGAGGCACGTCAGAACCGTGGGGCCCAGACTCCACGCCCACTCTGCACTCCACATCTGGACCTGCAGCCCACTCCGCGGTCGGGAGTCACTGGAGCCATGTGCTGCCACAAAGGTGAGCCACACACATCACACTTGCTCTGTGTCGGTTACTCATCACTCTCCCAGTCGCAGCCTGGTGTGGACAACAACCTAAAGATGCTGGAAAACAGATGATGTCAAAGGCTGGCGAAACACAAAGGATATGAGCTTGAGACCTACCTGTGCAGCCGGTGGTCCCCTTCTTCACCGAATAACCCAGCTGACAGTGGCAAATGAAGGACCCCTTGGTGTTCTCGCATTCCCCAAACATGCAGATGTTTGAATTCAAGTCACACTCATTCACATCTAGAAAATTTATTTTTAGTATCTTGGTTAATACTTGTTCTTCTTAGCAGTTCAAAAGCTGTCTTTTAAACTAAATAGCACACAATGCTAAAATATACAAGTAAAAATTTAAATACACTCTATTTGCAAGACATAGTATTGTAGATACAGTATATTGTCTTTAAGATTTTTTTCAAATAATTTTTTCTTTTCCTTTTACATTTTGTAACATAATGGTTAGAATTTTTTAAATAACTGAAAAATCCTCTTTTTGTGTTTATGTGTGTGTGTGTTTGTGCACAAATGTGCATATACTGTGTATGTGTATATGAATATATTTATCCTGTTTTTACGGTACCCACCAATGCATGTTTTCATGTCCATTGAAGCCATGAAGCCATCATAACACAGACAGCGATACTCTCCAGGAATGTTGGTACATTGGCCACCATCACAGATATCAGGATTATTTTCACATTCATCAATATCTGATGATACAAAATTAACATCAAATGAAAGGAAGGATGGCTTTTATTAAGCTCAGATATTTTTGTTTCCATCCAGTTCCACTCAAAATATCTGGAGCCCGATTTGTAAGATAAAATGAATTCGATGCACAAAGTCTGTGTATCTTCTTTTCTGTACCTGCGCACGACCTCCCATCAGGCATCAGGGCATAACCTTCGCTGCAGCTGCACTCGTAGCTTCCTTCGGAATTGGTGCACTGGGTGTCGCAGCCACCGTTCATTATCATGCATTCGTCAATATCTGGGAAAACAGCAAATGCTGCCACATTACCTGACAGGGCTACTGCCTTAAAAAATAAAAGAATAAAGAGCTTTTCTTCTTTTGCAACTGATCATGTTTAAATAGCTTTGGATTTTTCTCTCCACTATTCATGTTGATTCGCCATCAGACACTAGCCTTTCTTAGTTCTTTTTACTTCCTATTAGACAGCATTCCATTTCACACTTAGCTCCAATAACCTATGACTAAAGAGCTCAGACATATAATAACTATGGAGTTTAGGGAGTTTTCTATGATAAAACCAGAGATTCCTCTGCAAAGCCTCCTCTTAGATTCATTTTTAGGATAAGGGACTCCCATCAACTGCATTCTATAGTCAGTACCAGAAGTAGTCCTAGGCTGATTTGAGAAATACAAGTGCCAGACCCACCTGGCCTGTGCTTACCTGTACAGCCCTGCCGGTCTGGCGTGGCCTGGTAGCCTGGATTGCAGGAGCACTGGTAAGTTCCGATCATGTTCACACACTTTCCATTTCTACAGAGATTGTCACTCAGGGAGCATTCATTAATATCTATAAAAAGATACCCAGAATTAATGTTTTACACAATAACATCACTTTAATGATCAAGAACATGCAACACGGGAGCAGTGGTCTGCAAAGGGCTTTGTGTCCTTCAAGGGGAAGTAAGACGATCTCCTGAGGCACCCAAAGAAAATTCTGGGATCTCTCTTTCTTTTCTTTCTATCCACAACAGTGCTGTCCAGTAGAACTTTCTACAATGATGGAACTGTGGCATATCTGTGCGGTCCAAAATATGGCTCCCGCTGAGCCCTTGAAATGTGGAGAGTATGACTAAGGAATTGAACTTTTAATGTTATTTAATTTTAATTAAATTTAAACAGCCACATGTGGCTAGTGACTACCACGTTAGACCACACGCACCTAGCACATGCCAGAAACGAAGCTTGCTACCATTCAATAGAGGAATTTACATTGGCACACTCAGCTGGTCCTATCAGCTGGTCAGGAGCTGGTGTTTCCTGAGGGGAGACGGCTGGTTCCTGAGGGCAGAGGGGCTGGTTGCACGGCCCTCACTTATTTATCTGTTTTCATCATGTGTGCGTTTAGCGTGCCTGGAGAGGTAGACCTATGTATTATATTGCCTATTTTAAAATTAACTAACCCTTATAAGATGAGCCAGTGCCATAACACACTCCTGCAAAGATCCGTGGAATAAACTAATACTAACAATAAAGTCACAAGAAAATAGTAATGATACTTTTTTCCATACAACCTACTTGTCAGACACAAGATAAGGTAAAAATAGTGACTATATAACCAGATATAGCAAGAAAGTCATCTTAAATTCTCAAAATTAGTAAGACTATGTGACATACAAAATTCTATCTATAATCATTGTTTATTTTGTTACATATGCAAAAATATGTATCTTATATTGTACACTGTACCTCTGAGGGGCACTTCTTTCCAGCTCTAAGGTCCATAAAAATAAATTAACAAAATAAACTGACCTTAGAAACAGATCTCTGAGTCACTGACAACCATGAATAAACATTTTGTAATTATCTGTGTGAAAAAGCTATTTGTACCATTATTAAAATGAAATAGAAATATTTAAAACCTTTAAATTTACCTTTAAAAACCGTCTGTTTAGTCTATGATTTAAGAGCCATCTAATATATTAGCATCTTGCTATAAATAGGATTTATAAATAAATATTCTGAGATGTGCTTAAATTGTTTTCAAAGGGAGGTTTGTGATCTGCTCTATTTTAAAATGTCTTATTTGCTTATACTTTTAAGAAAGATTTTAGTGAAGAAAATGTTTCCTGGCTAACTCAAAGTGTTAAAGCCAGTACACTTGAACACAGCAAGCCCAGAGGCCTTTCTGTATTTATGAAAAGCAGTATATAGGAACGCTCCAAGACCAACTGCTGGTCTTCTCATGGGGTCCCTGCCACCCCTACTGAGCTCAGTCAGGGCTAGTGAAGAGACCTTAGCATTTCTGTCATTAGAGGGAGCAGAAAGAGCTCACACGTTCACACGCGTGCAAGCAGTCCTTGTGATGACTGACACGGGGCACAGAAATGGCCTCGGCTGAGGGACTGCACCGGTATGTGCACAGGTAAACTATCAGGGAGCAGGTCTTCCAACAGAAGCAGCCTCCCCCCCCCCCCCCACCTGGAGGAGAGGGCTGCACGAACTCCTCTCCCGTGCGCTCGTAAGGAACAGAAGCTGACCAGGATGATGTTGGCTCACCCGAGTGTGCCACTGGACCATTCTCTAAAGACAGCCTGAATCCAAAGGTGAGGACTCTGAATTTCTAATTTTTTTTTGTATTTTTTTGTATTTTTCCGAAGCTGGAAACGGGGAGGCAGTCAGACAGACTCCCGCATGCACCCGACCGGGATCCACCCAGCATGCCCACCAGGGGGCGATGCTCTGCCCATCCAGGGCGTCACTCTGTTGCAACCAGAGCCACTCTAGCGCCTGAGGCAGAGGCCACAGAGCCATCCTCAGTGCCTGGGCCAACTTTGCTCCAATGGAGCCTCGGCTGCGGGAGGGGAAGATAGACAGAGAGGAAGGAGAGGGGAAGGGGTGGAGAAGCAGATGGGCGCTTCTCCTGTGTGCCCTGGCCGGGAATCGAACCCGGGACTCCTGCACGCCAGGCCGACGCTCTACCACTGAGCCAACCGGCCAGGGCTGAATTTCTAATTTTTAATCTGCTAGATTTCACACACCAAAAAAACAAGTTTATTACAGAATCAACCACTGATCTTCAGAATCTTCACTAGCTGAGCTGGGTGGGTTTATGTGCTGAGGTGACAAACTCACCCACACAGTCTTCACGTGACGGTGACAGCTCGTGTCCCAGTGGGCAGTCACACTGAAAGCTGCCCTCAGTGTTCACACAGGTGCCACCCCTACAAAGGAGAGGGTTACGTTCACATTCGTCAATGTCTGAAAGGTAAAAATGTGAGATCCATTAAAGAACTCTGAGGAAAAAATGTGCACGCATACAGCATGGGAGAGAGAATCATTATGTGAGGACAGTGGGCTCAGATGGCGGGGACAGGCTCGGCAGGAGGCGGGATAATGCTCGCCTCACTTTTCTATCACCAGTGGATAAATGGTTGAAGTTCTCCTCTTGAAGACAGTGGGTCACCAAGGAATTAGTTGTAGGAAATAAACAGACTCCCATGAGGTAAAAATAAACGATATCTGCTTTACATCACTTTGAACGCCAGATATCATTTATTGCTGTTTACATCTCTAATCAAAGTGAGAGAAAAACCTTAGACTTATCGCCTCCACATGGCATGAAGTGGTCACTGAAAATTAGTGGGCCACAAGCTGGGCAACACCAAATGAGGAAAGCAACATGGGATTTGCATGACCGAAGATAAATTTTGGGGTCACCACACAATGTCATACATTTCAAATGAATCTTTCCTGAGTCATTCATCTGGGTTGATGTTAGAATCTACGAATAAACAGAGCCCAGTCTCCTATCTCACCGCCATTAAGGCGCCGAGGCTTGGGGCTCTCCCAGAGCCATCTAGGAGCAGACTTCCTGTCTGATGTGGAAAGCCGCTCCCCGGCACCAACTCCTTGCCAAGCACGCCGTTAGCAGCTCGGAGACGAGCCGGGGTCGAGCTCAGGAGCCAGGGCTCGGCCGGCCTCCAGCCTGGGGGCGCTCCAGCACGCTTACCCATGCAGTTCTTCATCATCATGAAGCCGCTCTCGTAGCCTTCGAAGCACTCACACTCAAAGCTGCCTGGTGTGTTGACACAGATCCCGCTTCCACAGAGATCTGGGGAAATCCTGCACTCGTCGATGTCTAGGTCACAGGGTTCAGGAGAAATAAAAAACAGAAAGAGATGAGAAGGGGTGCGAGAACAGAGAGAGGGAGATTTGGGTGGAGAAATCAGGGGCTAAGCAGTACGAGGGTACGTTTTCAGAAGATCAGCTAGAGGAGGACAGGCCTTAAGGCGCATTCCTTTCCCCAACTGCCAAAACTGTCATGGCCAACGGGCAGGCGGTGCTTTCTTGCCTTTGAACATTCCGGAATTGTGCATATCTTTTTGTGGCTTTGAAATGAGAACAGAAGGATCAACCGAGCAACTGGAATATGAGCCGAACAAGGCCGGTGGCACCGAGGAAGCAGTTGGCACATGAGTCGAGTCTCGTGCACGAGCTGTCTACTGCACTGACCCAGGCCCGCCTGGTGCCTCTGCGCAGGGGGACCGACCTCTGAGAGACAGCCTCCGAGCAGACGCAGCCAGCTAACCTCCAGCCAGAGTGCCCGTGGATGGCAGGGCCTCAGAGTAAGCCCCCATTTGTATTTTTATGCCACGTTCAAATGTGCTCTAATCTTAAAAATACAAATTTCAAAAATGATAGGTTTGTTACTTTTTATATACTACAGTAAACAAGAATCTTCCATAGCAGCATTTATATAAGTCTCAAAAACAGGATTCTCTGAGAAATCACTCCTGCCTGTAACTAAGATTTTTCAATAGAGAAACCATGTCTAGAGAATAGGATGAAGAAAACGTGACTTGTTTTTTTAAACATTTTTATCACTCTGGGGAAAAAACTGCTTTTGCCACTGTTTATTTTGCTGAATTTCATTTTTAAGTTTTGCTGTAACAGGATATATAAGTCACTGATGTGTGTATGCTCTCTGGGACATTGCTTTCTCCCAGGCTCTGGTCTTTCTCTACTGATTTTCCCAATTTCAGGCTATACTAAAAAAAATTTAAGTACTTTCTTTTAAGCAAAAAATCTTAAAATTCATTGATTCAGTTCAACAGCTAACAATACGCAAATGAATTATCTAACTTTCTATCGACCAGTATCTAAGAATAACTGGTAAGAACCATTAAAGAACATGTAGTATGGCCCTGGCCGGTTGGCTCAGCAGTAGAGCGTCGGCCTGGCGTGCAGGGGACCCAGGTTTGATTCCCGGCCAGGGCACATAGGAGAGGCGCCCATTTGCTTCTCCACCCCCCTCCCCTCCTTCCTCTCTGTCTCTCTGTTCCCCTCCCACAGCCAAGGCTCCATTGGAGCAAAGATGGCCCGGGCGCTGGGGATGGCTCCTTGGCCTCTGCCCCAGGTGCTAGAGTGGCTCTGGTCGCGGCAGAGTGACGCCCCGGAGGGGCAGAGCATCGCCCCCTGGTGGGCAGAGCCTCGCCCCTGGTGGGCGTGCCAGGTGGATCCCGGTCGGGCGCATGCGGGAGTCTGTCTGACTGTCTCTCCCTGTTTCCAGCTTCAGAAAAATACAAAAAAAAAAAACATGTAGTAAGTGTGGTGGCGGAGCAGGGACAGATTCTGGCTGGTGTGAGGTGCCAGGAGCTGCACAGTGTAGACTGCAGACTCTGGGGCCAGACGCCTGGGTACACATCCCACTTTGTGGTGTTTGAATGTGGGGCCTTGGAAAAACATTTAATTTCTCTGTGTCTCAATTTCCTTACCTGTAAAATGGTAGTACAGTAGAACCTACTTCATAAGAGCAGGTGAACCAATATTTGTTAAGTACTGAGAACAGCTTTTGTCTCATAGAGCAGTGGTCCCCAACCCCCGGGCCGCGGACCGGACTGGTACTGGTCCATGGGTCATTTGGTACCAGTCCGCAGAGAAAGAATAGATAATTTACATTATTTCCGTTTTATTTATATTTAAGTCTGAATGATGTTTTATTTTTTAAAAATGACCAGATTCCCTCTGTTACATCCATCTATGACTCACTCTTGACGCTTGTCTCGGTCACGTGATACATTTATCCATCCCACCCTCAAGGCCGGTCTGTGAAAATATTTTCTGACATTAAACTGGTCCGTGACCCAAAAAAGGTTAGGGACCACTGTCATAGAGCACTGTATTTATGTATGATATTCCCTGCTAAGAACTGGTATTTTGAAGGAGGTGGCTTTTGGACTGGTCCTGGAATGTTGCCCAGAAATTCTAACTTTAAATATGTGGGATACAGAGAAAGGCAAGGGATAAAACACATAGGTGGATAAAAGGAATGCATTTCAGAGAACAGTAAGTTAGCAAGGGGCTGGGCTGTAGAGGCCAATAACCAGTGCAAGAACAGAAAGGATGATGTGATTGGGAGGGCGCCAAACTGGGAAGTAGACTGGCCTCCAATGCCGTGAAGAACGGCAGCCAGCAGTGCCCCCTGCCCTTCCCCGATGCCCCCCAACACCGCGGTGCTGTCCACAGGGCGGAAAGCGAGCTCCGGAGCCAGGAAGCGATCTGACTGACTTCACACCAACAATAAGAAGTGGAGTCAGAACTGGGAATTCTCTGAGCCTCTTCACCCAGGTCAAGCATTGTCTGAGTACTGGGAGCTGTTCCGAGAGAAGCCACACAATCTCAGCCCTGCTTTAGGATGATAAACCTGGTGGCTGAGAAGATGAAGGGTGTGACTGTGGAAAATGAACAGGCTCGAAGAGGTTCGAAGACTTTGCAGTGTAGTAGATGCCATGGTGCATAGCTTAGTTCTACTTGTCCTTCCTTCTCCAGCTGCTGGAACCGTTGCTGACAGAAAGCCCTGGGGTGTGAACTAGCTTTTAAAAATGCCTTGGCTCGGAGGACCCGGGTTCGATTCCCGGCCAGGGCACACAGGAGAAGCGCCCATTTGCTTCTCCACCCCTCCGCTGCGCTTTCCCTCTCTGTCTCTCTCTTCCCCTCCTGCAGCCAAGGCTCCATTGGAGCAGAGATGGCCCGGGCGCTGGGGATGGCTCTGTGGCCTCTGCCCCAGGCGCTAGAGTGGCTCTGGTCGCAACATGGCGATGCCCAGGATGGGCAGAGCATCGCCCCCTGGTGGGCAGAGCGTCGCCCCTGGTGGGCGTGCCGGGTGGATCCCGGTCGGGCGCATGCGGGAGTCTGTCTGACTGTCTCTCCCTGTTTCCAGCTTCAGAAAAATGAGGAAAAAATAAAAATAAAAAAATAAAAATGCCTTGGCTGCCTGACCTGTGGTGGCGCAGTGGATAAAGCGCCGACCTGGAAATGCTGAGGTCGCCGGTTCAAAACCCTGGGCTTGCCTGGTCAAGGCACATATGGGAGTTGATACTTCCAGCTCCTCCCCCTTCTCTCTCTCAGCCTCTCCTCTCCCTCTCTGTCTCTCTCTCTCCTCTCTAAAAATGAATAAATTAAAAAAAAATTAAAAATGCCTTGGCTAAGAGGACCACTCCTCACAATTGCCCCCTTTCTCTTGGTAGATGCATCCAAAGGTTGATCGTGCAGGTACAGAAATGCTTAGCCCTTTTGTCCGAACTCAAGGCAATTCTGCCGAGTCATCCCAGAGCAGAGCTCCCGCCCAGTGGGTGAGCTGAGGACTACAGTGAGACTGCGTCACCCAGCTTCTCCCTCTGCCCATTTCTGCTCCCCTAGCTGTGGATTCCAAGAGCAATTCCTAATGAACTTCCTGCATGTTGATAATTGCTCAGATTCTGTTTCCTCAGGAGCCAAAACTGCATCTGCAATAGTCTAGGTAAGTCCTTGCAATAACCACTTGGATGGGAGAACACACACAACTTTGTCATCTTGTTCCTCAGGGGAGGGAGAGGTCAAAATTAAGTGTCAGGCCTTAATCCGGAGTGAAACTGTACTATTAATACGTACAAGGAAGTCCCTAGGTGGATGGAGGTGGGGATGGGACAAAGGGAGATTAAGGCAAAAAGAAACTGTCCAGAGGGAAGCGAGGAATGTTGGAAGACTAGAGAGATAGAGAGAGCACACCTAGGAGTCAGCTGAGCAGAGGGTGCCCATGAAGTCGTGATGGCAGCTGCAGTTCTGAGAGGAAGAAGGCTGAAAGCAAAGGACTGTGGAAAATGCTAGGAGAAATGATGACATCGATCACTTACAGCGGAATGGTGGAGTCTTGGTAGCATTGTGCGGGGTGAAATAAGCGAATCAGAAAAAAACAGGAACTGCAGGATTCCATACATTGGTGGGACATAAAAGCGAGACTAAGAGGCATGGACAGGAGTGTGGTGGTTAGGGGGGTGGGGGGAGGGAAGGAGGGAGAGGGGGAGGGGGAGGGGTACAGAGAGAACTGGATGGAGGGTGGCGGAGGACGATCTCTCTTTGGGTGATGGGTATGCAACAGAACTAAATGACAGGATAACCTGGAAATGTTTTCTTTGAATGTATGTACTCTGATTTATTGATGTCACCCCATTAAAATAAAAATTTATTTATAAAAAAATAAAACAAATAAAAAAAGAATGGTTAAGCAGAACAATGAAAACAAACAAACAAACAAAAAAAAACCCCAAAAAAGAAGTATCTGTGCAGATTAGAGAAGAAACCTCTCAGTCAAGGAAGGGTGACTGAGATAGGGAGGTACCATGGAAACCAGTAGAAAAGAAAACCAAGGAGGGAATCTAGCCAGAGGTCGAGGAGAACATACACAAGAGAAAGATTTATTTTTAACTTGAAAAACTGTTTGGCACGATTATGTATATAAGGGCGAGCAGCAGTCAAAGTTACATGGGATTACAAAGAAAACGTTTAGTTAAAAGAGGTGAGAGGTAGCAGCAGACCAGGATGGCAGCCTGAGGGAAAAGAAGGGCTGAGGGGACATTCTGCGTAGAAGTCTAGGGAGGGGGACCAGTAAAGAGGGGGAGGTGCTAGAGAGAGAAGGGCCGGCCTCCGCGGGAGGGCCTGACACAGGGCCGGGGAGAGGGGAAGAGAGGAATTAACTGGACAATTGAGGAGGACCATCACATCTCATTCTCTGAAAGTGAAGAGACTATGGGGGGGGAGGAGGAAATTTTATCTCCAGAGAGGAGGATGTGTGAGAGGGTGCTGGCAATCAGACTTGGGCTCAATAAAGAAGAAAAGGAATAAATGGAAGTGAGAGGCTGTGTGGGTCCAGAGGCTCCGAGGCATGCTGAGACCAATGAAGCCGGTGATGTAAAGAGGTGCACACGATCAGGCCCCTGACAGTGAGGGCCCGGATGAGGGTGCCCATCCGGTGGACCCATCCAGCCGGCTCAGCGGCCCAGAGCGCAGGGGGTGGACGGCGAGGGGGCAGAGTGGTGATCAGCAAGGCAGGCACAGCAGAAGGACACGAGAGGGGACTTCAGGAAAGCAGATGGACAGTTTTGAAACACGTCTGGGATGGTGTAGGCTGGCTAGGTTCACGGGTGAGTCTGGTGCCCCCTTAAGGAGCAGGAAGTTAGAAAGGAGTTGGGAGAGACGTTTCCAAGGAGACGGTGAAGAAGTAACATATGTGAGGGCAGGAAGAAAGGGAAAATTCCAGCAAATACAAATAAAAAGAGTTCTGAAAGTAAGATTTTGGAGATATTGTTCAAGTGTTTGGGATAGTTTGTTATATTATCTAATAGAAAAATTTGGAATTTCATATCCTGTCAAACTAAAAGGAACATTTATGGAGAAGGATATGAATGCTGACTAAAGTATAATGATTATAAAATCTGTTTACAGATGAGGAAAATCAGTTACAATTTCTCATTTTAAACTTGCCTATTTTTTTAACTTTAATGAGAGGAGGGGAGGCAGAGACAGACTCCTGCATGCACCCCAGTTGGGATCCACCCTGCAAGCCCACTAGGGGGTGACACTCTGCCTATCTGAAGCATTGCTCCATTGCAACTGGAACCATTCTAGCACCTGAGGTAAAGGCCATTGAGCCATCCTCAGCGTCCAGGGCCAACTCGCTCTAATTGAGCCTTGGCTGCAGGAGGGGAGGAGAAGAGAGAGAGAGAGAGAGAGAGAGAGAGAGATGAGAGGAAGAGAGGTGGAGAAGCAGATGGGCACTTCTCCTGTGTGCCCTGACTGGGAATCAAACCCAGGACATCCACACATTGGGCCGACATTCTACCACTGAGCCAACCGGCCAGGGCTTAAACTTACCCATTTTAACAGAATACTATATCAAGTGTATACAGCTGTTAATTTAATGGCTATGTTCTCTAGTATTCCTATTTTCTGAAAATCCTATTTTTATATTGTTCTTGTAGATAAAACAAGTAGCATTTTCATACTATTTCACAGTGGTTTTAGAGTAGGGAAAAGGAAACAAAAAAGAAAAATGTGCATGTTCTCAATGAGAGGATGAGTTTTGATGGTAGGACTTTCAAATAGCAAAAGGAGGAGAGCCAGGGCTTAGCAAACACAATGAACGATCACTCTTACCTGTGCAGTTTCTTTCCTCCATGTCGAGCGCAAAGCCGCTATTGCAACGGCACTTAAAGCTTCCAATTGTATTTCTGCACTTTCCATAGGTGCACATCCCAGGAAAGGCTTTGCATTCATTGATATCTAAAAGCAGAATAGAGTTGGAATGGAGAGCTGGCTGATATAAAAGAGCAGGCCATTCATTTTAAGTTTAAAATCTACTATAATGGGGAAGAATGTATCCAAGTAAAAATGGGGAGGGGGGCTGTCACCTGACCAGGCGGTAGCACAGTGGGTAGAGTGTCGGACCGGGACACAGAGGATCCAGGATCAAAACCTGAGGTTGTTGGCTTGAGCCCAAAGTGCTGGCTTGAAGCCCAAGGTCAGTGGCTTGAGCCCAAGGTCACTGGCTTGATCAAGGGGTCACTAGCACTGCTTTAGAACCCCCCTACCCCGCCCGTCAAGGCACACATGAGAAAGCAATCAATGAACAACTAAGGTGTCACAATGAAGAACTGATGCTTCTCATCTCTCTCCCTTCCTGTCTTTCATTCCCTACCTGTCCCTCTCTCTGTCTCTCTCTCTCTGTCAAAAAAAATTGGGAGTGTCAAAAATTTCAATGATCACATTGATGCCACACAAAAGGCTGCAACTGTGGAAAAGATTTTGTGCTCTTCATAAAGAGTTCTGAAGTCTCTACTTCTGCCCAGTGGTTTTGCAAAGTTTAGGCAGGGTCTAGAGAATATTTTGTGCACCGGGGCTGCATCTGGTCAGACCGGGCTAAAGAAAGTCGAGTTATCATAGAACGATGTAAGAAATGCGAGATTAGCAAACTGGATTACAACTTGACTTCAACACCATCTTATGCAGGTAAGTTACATACATGGGATGTAAGGTCAGCCACAAATTAGGTTTAACAAAGAAAATAAAGTGGGAAATCAAATGTTTGAAGCAAAATCAATTCTCAGAGAATATGCAGGTTGAGCGTTAAGTGTTGGGGACCGATGCGCCCGCTGCTCAATTACCTTTGTAAAATGGTCTCCCGGTGAGAACATCCCCTCTGTTAGCAAAGCCAGGCCCCCTGGGACACAGGGTGTCATACTCCTTGGTGCCAGGTTTGGGGCACTCCTCACACTCGGTGCCCCACGCGGCTCCAACGGCACAGCAGCAGGCGTCCATACGGAACTTCCCAGGGACAGGATGGACGCATTCGTCTTCATCCCACTTCAAGTAACACTGCTCCATGCGGATATCTACGTGGAGGGGGAAAGCACAGTTCGCAATTAAGGTGTAATACTCACTGAACGATCAGATACCACATGGCTGCTCAGCGCCTGGCGTGATGATGCCAGACCCTGGAGATACGCCAGTAAGCAAGAGAGAGACAGTCCCAGACCTTCTAGAATGGGCTCCATCATGACAGTCATCTAAATGAGAGCAAAGATGGCTTCCCCTTCAGTAGTACTTAATTCTCACAAGCCATCTTTTAGAAGAAAAGGTTCTTTTGTGACAAGGGATCCTTCATTTCATCACCTCTGATCTCTTTCTTGTATTGCTCACTTCAGAAAGAAAAAAAATAATTTTAGCGACAGATTCCTCTTGTTCACTGAATTGCTTAAAGTGGCTTGTGAGCAGTCCTTTTAGATCCTAGTCATAAACAGTAAATGATCAATTCTAATCTATTTGCCAATAGGTACAACTATTAAAATACCTTTATGTAAAGAAAAACTATTATTGCACTTAAAAGGTTTTTTTTCCTGCCAAATTTATCTTTTGTATGATGGGTTTGCTTTAAGTTATGTAAATCTGTTCTAATAAGGGGCCAAATTATTAAATGTCACATTTCTTCAACCTCAAAGCATAAGAGTGTTTCAGCATGCTTGCTAGGACCTTAGAAGATCAATCAACAGTCACAAAATAGGGTCCATTAGCACAATCTATAAATAACACATTAGCCAATAGAGTTGTTGATCAAACTACAGTCAAACACTTGGCTGTTAAATTAAAAATATGGATGAGCTGAGAACAGGTTTTTATTAACCAAATAACATGTTTTACTTGGTAAGAGTATTTCAAGATATTTTCTCTCTCTCTCTCTCTTTTTTTTTTTTTTAGTATGTCAAGATATTAAATCCCTTCCTAAAACTGAAAACTGTGTAACAGAGGGAAAGAGACCCCTAATGGAAATGTAAACACAAAGAAATATACTTTCTATTTTAGTTACTGTCAATATCTGTTCTTTCAAGTTCTCAACCAAAAGTAATATCAACTCTAGCAACTTCTTTTAGCCCTAGAGTCACATACATTTCCAATAATTGTGATTAAGAAGTCCTTTTTAATGAAAAAATAGCTGGGGTAAGTTTTATTTTGATTTGGTAGGCTGAATATAGGTATTCACAGTAGGTGATTTTGCCTCACATATCTGCATTAATACCAACTAAGAGCCACATTCTCTGTAACAGTAATCCAGTGAGTCTCATTACCTACCACAGGGCACTTCACTGGTTTCACTTACAGCGAAATGCATCCTACACTGTCACCCTGGAAGTAAGGATCTTAACAAGATGTGACGGTTTTATTTAAGTGTAGATAGCTTAAGAACGCTGGCTTGAGTCCAACTGTTTCTGAAATAAATGAGGTGATTTGCTCAAGAAGCTATTCTTGGATAATTCTTTTAAAGCATGTGAACTAATTATGTAAAAAGTTATGACAGCCTGGCAGAGAAATCCGGTGTCTTTACTAGTGAGATCCATATCAGTGTTCACATCAGGAACCAAAACACTGTCAGCACACTGGCCTCATATGACCTGTTAATGTTTTGACTGGTTTGCATGGAAAAGAAAACACAAATCTGGAAGCCTCTGGGTGGTTTAAGTACTCCACAGTTTGCTACCGTCTCCACCACCCCTTATTACCACCTCACTCATTTATGCTACCTGCCTATCCCTGGGAAGCATTACAGATTGGGACCTCTGATTTAGACCAAGTCTATCAAAGCAGTTTACCTCTATTTTTAGTCTCAGAAAATTTTACATTTTCATATGCCAATCTTTTCTTAAAACTTTGTCACATCCCCAGCCACAATGAAGGAATGTAGTATAATTCAAGTAGTGAAAAAATCATTTAACCGAAGTACAGAGATGAAAAATTCAACATATCCTTTTAGAATATTCCAGAAAGTTTACTTTTGAGTGATGTTATTGGAAATTAAATGTGCTTAGTGATGACTTGCAATCAATGATACATCTTCATATGTAGCATCCTTTGGTTACTGAAGGCAACTTCATTAATCACTTGAGCACTCGGACACTCCGTCATCTTCAAAAGATACTTTACTACTTTGTAAACTTAGTAAATAATTTAACCATAAAAATCTGAAAAGAATTTTTCTTTATTCAAACTCTGGATGCTATAATATATATAAAAATATTTCCATATGATTTTACAATCATACTTTATATCCAGATTCAAATATCATTTGTCATCAAAAATTAACTTCAAATGAAATCTGTGTTAATTATAACTAAGCTTTGTAATGCTGCAAACATCTTTTCTTACTACTAATTTTAAAAATCTCTGCTATATATAACACATAAGTACCTTCAAGATCTTTGAATCTAACATTACCATTCCTCAAGATCTGTCTTCAGTCTTAAATTTAAAATACAAACCTATATAAGGTTATTTTAAAAACTTACTGTGCCACAGCATATTGGGGAAAAACCCTTTAGGCACATAAAAAATTGTTTAGCTACAACATAGACTAAATACAAGTTTTCTTTTCAATCATGAAACAAGTTTAGTCAAGTGCAAAACTGACAAAGAATTAGGTCAACGAGCCATTCCTACAATACAATGTTGAAAGCACTTGTCATTTAAAATCTTTAGAAAATAAAACATTAAGAAAATTTAAACTCTAAAGGTAGTCAAGAAAGAAAGGGTTGAGTTACTATTTTCAAAAAGAAAGAACATAACTTTGCTCATGACTTTTTCCACTGTTGTCTAAGAGCACAGCTGGTGGACTGATAAATGTTAACTCCAAACACTAGTCTCCAATGTTTCTTCTATGGTCAAAATACACCTAGTTCCCTTACTCCATTGACTCAGTGTGAAACACTGGACCTGCCTAAAATATCTGATTAAAGAAATCATAAGTTTTGAGGTAAATTTTTGAGCAATACCAACTTTCTGTATTATGCACAAATCATTTCACTGAAATACATTACTTAAAAAATATCCATTAGTGACTTTCTCTCAAAATATCTCATTTAAAGCCTTTCTAGGGCCCTGGCCGGTTGGCTCAGTGGTAGAGCATTGGCCCAGCATGTGGAAGTCCTGGGTTCAATTCCCGGTCAGGGCACACAGGAGAAGTGCCCATCTGCTTCTCCATCCTTCCCCCTCTCCTTCCTCTCTGTCTCTCTCTTCCCTTTCCACAGCCAAGGCTCCTCTGGAGCAAGGTTGGCCCTGGTGCTGAGGATGGCTCCATGGCCTCCGCCTTAGGTGCTAGAATAGCTCCAATTGCAGCAGAACAATGGCCCAGAGGAGCTGAGCATCACCCTCTGATGGATATGCCAGGTGGACACCGGTCAGGCGCATGTGGAGTCTGTCTCTCTGCCTTCCCCCTACTTCTCACTTTGGAAAAATACAATAAATAAAATAAAATAAAATAAAAAATAAAGCCTTTCTAGCTATAGACCTAATGGTTTCGGGCTGGTTACTGCCCAAAGAATGAGAAAAATTCATGGCTGGTTTCAGGCATAAAACACTCAAGGGTATGAACCTTACCCAAGCACACCCGGCCAGTTCCGTCCAGCGTCAGGCCCTCAGGACACTCACAATGAAAAGATCCTTTGCTATTGATACAGCGTCCATTTGGACAAACGCCAGGAAACACCTCACACTCGTTAACATCTGCAGGAAAATGAAGCAAGTGTAGGGATAAAGATGTTACAAATAGAAAAAGCAGGTGTAGTCTTACTTCCTGTAGGGCATATTCAATGTGCGATACAATGTGAATTATTACTTGAGTTAAGCAGAAATATTCCACAATACAGCCACTGGTTTTCCTAGGTACCAGCTGTGAAAATTACCCCAGCCTTGTCTGTCCATAAAACACAGCCCAGATGTGTTTCTCTGCCAGCTGTTCTGTGCCTTAAAGGCTAGCGGTGGCCTCATGAAATTTTATGCAACAGTATAAAGAGGAAAAATAGAAACTCTAATCTGTTTCCTAAAGGTGGCATTCTAAAACATTTATTGATTACACTGAGTATTTTTATTGAAATGTCAAGGGTTTTGAAAATGATAAATATCTCCAAAGTGTGAGAGTCAGTGTCAATTTTACATACTGCTCTAAAGATTTACAATATCACCCAAGCATACACTCACCTTCACAGGTAACACCTTTAATCCTGGCAAAGCCTCTTGGGCAAGCTGTATCTGTGAGAACAATAGCACATATTTTCACTTCATTGTAAAAGAAAATACAATTTAAGTTGTATTTCTTAAGTTTAAGAAACTCAATAACGGAATCTAAATGGAACTAAATAAAAACCACAAGCTGGGGTTTGAGGCCGAGGCTGCCAGCGGCTCCCTGCTGAAATCAGCCAGCCCGTGGCACCTGCGGTAACTGCCTCCGTGCTGACCCACGCCGAGATTCCCCTGGTTTTTCCTATGAAAATTCCATTTTGTTTTCCCATTGTCCACTGATTTACAAATAAACAAATAAGAGATTTAAAGAAGCTGCTGGCGGCTAAATTCTAGCAGATGCCTCTTCTTGCCTGAAATATTCGGAAGGTCTGATTATAGTAAAAGAATAAACCAAATACTTATTTCAAGAAATGAATCAATTTCACCAAAGACAACGTTACAGGGAGGGTAATGATCTTATTGTCTTCCTCACTGTGGAGATACAGAGTGAAAAAGGTGCCTAGTTGAGGGAGAAGCCCTCTGGCCAGAAGCCCAGCCCCTGGGTCGGGCGCCTACCGAGCTCACAGCGCTCGCAGGGGCTGCCCCAGGCAGCTCCCAGTGTGGTGCAGCATTCAGACTTCAGAGTGGCTCCGTTAATGTTCACCTCGCAGCGGTTGTCCTGGATGTTGAGCCAACACGTCCCTTTCAGGCTGTCTGAAAAGGAACAAGAAAGGATGGGGAGCACACATCTCTTGTAAACACCGATGGCATTTTTTATAGTATGAAAAAAAACCCCAAATTATTATTTTTAATAAATTTTAATACATAGTTTTTGAATATATTTACATGTACATGCATTTAAATATATTGTGTACCTGTAAGTCAAATAAGGCAATATATGTATTTCACATGGTATGGTAATTAATACGATCATATCTACTGGTATTCTAGGAGTGGCCACTGTTGCTCAAGATTTTACTTGCAAACATAATGCAATTTTCCCTAATAGGATCATTACTCTTGTGAAAAACACTTATAAGAGTTATCCTTTAGGACAACTGTTTTGATATTTAAGACTTTATCAAATAAAATTCCTCAAATGATCTCTCCTAATTCTCCACCCAATAAACCACACACAATTTCTGTTCTGTTAGAGAGAAGCCAGTATTTCTCCAACTGAAGAAAATTACTTGATGAATAATTTGAAAACAAAAGGAGTCTAAAATATAAAGAAGAAAATAAACATCAATTATAAAGCCACCAGTGAGGCATTCCAGGGCTAATATTTTGCAGGCATTTTTCTATGCATAGCTATGTGTAATTTATCTCCAATTCAAAACGCAACACGTGTTTAGGGTAAAGTATTTGAGGAAATAACAAAGAAAAAATAAAACTAGTTAGTAATCCAACCAATAGTGACAACTACTTCTAGCATTTTTAGACTATGTCTGTACATCAAACTGAAGTTCCCCCTTAAGTGACTGTTGAATAACTGATTTAGAAGCAACGATGAGGAATGCAGTCAAAATTGACATGGCATATACTAACTTGGTAAAATATATCATTTATAAAGTTTTCCCTTTATAAATGTAGAACTGTACTCTCAGTTCAGTGTGCGTAATACTAGTGAGGTTGTTGGTGACTTGCAGATTCCTAAGTCTCCACCTGTGCGGCCCAGAATCTGCATCTGACAAACTCCTCTGCTGGTTCCAAGACAGGGGATGTGTCCAACACAGTTAAACAAAACCTTAATAGCATATTGTGGTGTGTAGATTTGAAAAACAATAATAAAAAAAGCATATCCCAACGGTATCTATTTTAAAACCCAATTAATAATAATATGGACAGAAAAGGCTTTACTGTTAAATTCAACAATAAAAACAAAGCATAATCAGTAGCATAGAAAAGCAACTCTGACGAAACTGGCAGGCCCATGAAGCAATAACTTGTAACTTACGGAACACAGCAGTGGGTAAGGGGAAGTGACCTACAATCCAAGCCCTCTGTGACAGAGGTTAAAGCAAACCAACTCTGTCCTGACTGAAGACAAAAAGTTCTGGGGCAAGGACGTGGAGAAGGGATGGACACTGTATTTTACTGTCTTGAGATTCAGCATGGGTTCAACTACATACAAACGAAAAAGCCTTGCTAATCAGCATTTGTATCAGGCCTCATATGACAAGCTCTTTATAGGCTAACCTCGTATACTTCACAGCATAGAGCAATGCAAGGATCTTTTCAAACCGCATATCTGATTATTTAGTTGGGGACATTGACTTCTTTGCCCTTAGACTGTCAAATAAAGAAATACAACAATAGCTGGCTGTCCAGTGTGAATGAATCAAAATCATAGCTATTTTTTTCTTACCGGATCAGTAAGAAATATATTTTTTGGTGTGCCACAGAATTCTAGTAATTAGTTTATGTGTGCCATGAGATGAAAAAGGTTGAAAACTGTTGGACTAGAGGAAACAGGGATGCTCCTACAAGGCTACTGTGTATTTAAACAGTCCAGATTGCTGTGTGCTTAAGGACCAGGACTCATTACTGCTTTATCACTGCGGCTGCAGTCATTTGAAGTGAGACATACTGTAATAGTACTTGTTATTATTTATTGAGATGGCAACAAGCACTATTAAAGGCTTTCTATGTATTAGTTTACTTACTTGTTAAAACAACCCTGTAAGGTATGTACAATTTGCAGATGAGAAGTCAACTAATTTGCCCAAGGTCATCCAGTTAGTATAGTATCAGCATCCAGTCAAACCTGCTTAGTCTGATCCCAGAGCCCTCACTCTGTAACACCATGCACCCTCCCTGTCCCCCTCCCTCCCGTTTTATTTGTGTGTATACGTACAAAGAATACACATGTAGTTACACAGTCAGCGGATAGATGAGATAAAACACTGCCATTTGCCAACAGACAATATGAATGGATCTTGAGAACATCACGCTAAGTGAAATAAGTCAGATGGAAAAAGTCAAGGACCATATGCTTTCACTCACATGTAGGATATAAAATTGAAAGCAACAAACGAACAAAGAGGACAAACAAACAAAAGCTCCTAGACACAGAAACAGCATGATGGTTACCAGAGGGCGCAGGGGTGAGGGGCGGGGGTAGAAAAGGGTAAAGGGGGTCAAGTCGATGTGATGCAAGGACACTTGACTTAGGGTGGTGAACACAACGCAACACGCAGATGACGTATTATAGAACGGTACCCCTGGAACCTCTGCGATTTTATTAACCAACATCAACTAGATAAATTTAATAAAAAAATTTTTAAATATCTGAAAAATAAACCAGGGTATGACTCTTTGTAGTAGAGGCCACAGTAAATAATCAAGAAGAGAAATAAATGGTGGCTGAGATTGAGGGCCGCTGGTGGTGACAGTGAGAAGCAGTTCAAACACAGACAAACTTCAACTACAATCCATAGGATGCCGATGGAGTCACTGTGGAGTTTCAGAGAAAGGCATCAGAGATGACTGCAAAGTTTTGGCAGCTGGCAACTAAAAGAATGGAATTGTCATTTTTCGAGACAGAAATGACTCAAGGAGACATTGGTTCAAGCTGAAAGACCATGGGTTGGCTTTAGACATGTTAAGTTTGAAATGTCTCCAAATGGAGACACTGAGCAGACAGATGGAAATACAAGTCTGCAGTTAGTGAAGCTGAGGGTACAGGGATAAATTCGAGAGGCAATGTATGGGCCATGTAAGCATGAGTAGAGACATTTATGAGCAAAGAGGTTCATATACTGACCTGGGGTACACTCCAAGGTGGAGACAGGAAAATATGAAAAAGTTAACAAAGGAAACTGAGAAACCAGGTCAGAAAAGAGAAAGGGGAAGAGATAAAAAATTAAAAACTTCTTGAGAAAGGGTGAGTGATGAACTGTGCCAAACACTGCTAATCTAGGCTAAGATGAAGAATGACAACAGACCTTTGGGTTTGACAACAGAGAGGTCACTGCCCTTATCACATCCATGTAATTTGAAGACAGGATATAGACCCAAGCCCATGATGAGGGAAATTGATCCGGATTATGTAGAACTATCAGATTTGAGCAATGTAATGCATTAATTAAATTTACTGTTCTATTAATAATTTTCAACCAGAATACAAGTCTTTTTATAGTTTACAAAACAGTTTAAGATTAATTTATATTTAGCATGTTTGAAGAATAGATTCTAAATTCATAATTATTTTTAGTATCTAATTAATTCATGTATGTTAATTTTAAATCTATAATCACATCAGGGGGTTTTTAGTCTGTTCTAAATTTAGAGACCTTATGAAACAGCAGTGTGTTTGCAGGCTAAACCCAGATTAGAACCACTTGACAGTCCAATTAAAAATCCATATTTTTTCTATGTACACATATTTTACTATTTATTTCCTTTTTAGAAGTAGAATTCTGTTTTAAAAAGGAAATAAATTGTTTTAAAAAGGAAAAAAAGTAGATAAAATGATGCCTACATTTAAAAAATATTAAATAACTATCTTTCTGAGCAGCTTTAGGCTGAGATATTCAAATTTTTATCATAATAAAATAAATAAAAACACGTAACACATTAGTTAAGAAAAATATGATGGTATTTAGTTGCCGAACATAATGATTTGGGAATAAAAAGCCTTTGTTCTTTTTGTCATTAGCAAATGTAAGGGTAAAAGCCAAAATAATAGAAGTGTTTATGATGAAGCAAAGCTAAGATATCTTTAATTGCCCAAGTGGCATACAGATTTAGTTTTCTGAGACATTAATTAATTAATGCTGAGTTCATTTCCTTTGCACAATAAAATGACTCTATCTCAGTTGGAAATTGTGGCTTAGCAAAAATACTTCTGCCTTAACAGATCCAACCCACATGCCTCCTTCCCCCACCTCCCAATCTGGAATTCTATAAGGGAAAAAAAATAGATAGCAGGCTATTTCCTAGTATGGAGAGCTGAGCAAACCTACTGTGTCACCAGCTGAGCTGACATTTCCAAAGGGAAGGTTTTCACTGATAACTTTGGACTTGGTCATTTCTCTTCATGTAACAAACAAGTACTCTAATATTATCATAATGTCAGCTAAATATTGTTGACATCAGACATACTGAAAATGCTATTGCCTTTGGTAAATATTAAATTAAAAATTCACACAGCCTAGATAACAAGAACTTCCTATGTATTTGGCACTATGTAAAACAGAAATATTTTCCTATATGGAAATATACATTTAGTTCACTTTAAAGGTAGATACTAACTGTGGTATGCCTAACCAATGATAAGACCTGTGGTATGCCTAGCCAATGGAGCCACTAACACTAGAAACAGGAAAAATATTACTGGGACAGTTTTTTTACCCTTACATGTCCTGAACTGTTCCTTATAGTAATTGATCAGATAATGTCATATTATATTATATATATGTCCCACTGTCATTATCAAGAACTTAGAGGTTTCCAAAAGCAAGAAAACAATAATTTTTTTCTTTCTTGAAGTCCATAAATTTATGACTGGAGAAATTAAAAAACAATAACTTCAGCCCCAGTCAGTGGCTCAGTGGATAGATCATCCATACCCAGGGTATGGACGTTCCGGGTTTGATTCTGATCAGGGCACACAAGAGAACTGACCATCTGCTTTCCTTCCTCTCCCCTTCCCTTCCTGTTCCCCTCCTGCAGCCAGTGGCTTCAGCCTCAGGCACTAAAAATAACTCAGTTGACTGGAGCATCAGACCCAGATGGGGTTACCGGGTGGATCCTAGTTGGGACGTTTATGGGAGTCTGTCTCACTGTCTCCCCTCTTCTCACTTAAAGTAAATAAATAAATGACATAAATAACAATAATTTTTTTCTATATGTTTAAAGCTTAAAATCTTTCAATTCATGTCCTGTTAACAGAGTCCAAATGCCATCACATATTTGTTTATCACTGAATGTTGTTTATAAAAGTATGCAGCAGGAATTTGTACTGCTGCCTGAGGCATTAGAGTAACAAATATAAATATGTGTGTGGTATGGAAATGCTTACAATTTACAGCATAATATATCTATTTATAGGAAGAAACACTTCCTAGCATCTAACAAAATCTAAGAGCCTGTCCAGTTTATGCTATCATGTTTTACTCCTATGTTGATAACCAGAGAAGAACTAGAGTAACTTCTAATTATTAGCTTCCTGCAATTGTGTTGTTTTCATCCCCCGTTTTTATCCTGTGGTCTCTGCTTGTCTTTGCAGGGAAACTGGAATGTTGGTACCGTGCATGTGTCTTACCAATACAGATCAATCCTGTTGAGCTGAGTTTGCTGCCAGGAGAACATTCACAATTGAAAGATCCAAGGTTGTTCCTGCAGGCCCCATTGACACATGGGTTGCTTTCACATTCATTTATATCTACAATCCAGAAGGAAAAGATTCTGTTAGAACTGCCATGTGTTTCTGGAAAATATTATTCCAACAAGCCATGCTATGCCAGAATGTCTGGTAAACTTGGCTCTAGTAATTTTAATATGGATCTACGAAGCATCAAGTGAATGGGGAACAGAGACGTGTGTTTTGCAGCGTGGATACACACATACATGACTGTGGATGCAGTGGGACTGCAGGAAGCAGCCTACTGCGAAAGGGTTTAGTGTGTGAATCCTCACGATTTTACTGCGCTACTTAAATTGGGTTAATTTCCCTCATACTAAGATGTAACTGTCCCGTGGGAAATAGGATTTTTGATTCCATGGAAAGCAACGTACTGTTGTGCACAAACAAAGGTTGACTGTTTCCGTCATTTTCTGGCTCCATGAGGTTTGGGAAGAATTTTAAAAGCCTGTGTTAGAGATACAATACTACTGTGCCGGCTTTAATTCCAATCTCCTGAATCCAAATCAGAAAATCAGGGATGAAACGTCGATGCCACGTACCGCATTCTCCCCGTCCTCACCCACCTTCCTCTCTCCCTAGCCTGTTTGTATTTATATGTTTGATGTGGAGGGTTTTTTTTTTTAAAGCACAAATGAGTTTGGTAAAATAAAAAAGAGAAAAACTTCCAATTGCTTCATACAGACCTTATTATCATCAATTTAATTTGAGTCTTAAATCAAATGATACACAATAATCTAAACAATTCCTGTTGCTAGCCAGAAGTAAACAGAATTAGAGTATGCCTATGTTCTCAAGTTGTGACCAATGAAAATGTAAAACCAATAAAGTTACATAGTTTAACATGAGTTAATTAAAAGTATATATATATAAGTCTCAGTTTATGTACTAGCAACAATATCAAAGACTGATTTTCAGTATAAATTCAAGCACTGTTTAAAGAAGGGGTATACGATGATGATTTCGTTTTGTACCTGGCTAATTATCTGAAACAGATCAACATGTCTGAAGACATTTTTCCTTGTTGTTGAACACTAACTAGGGTTTCTGAGTTTACTACAATATTATTTTATTCTAAACATCTCTTTGAATTAAATATAAAATACTATTGAGGGAAATACACAGATAAATAACTGTAATGCTGCAATGCTTGCTCCTGCCCACCTCCAGTCAAATACTACAGACTAAACTGGTCCTGGAAAGAGAGGGCTCACTGTTGATTTGCAAGTCAGTAGACATGAGATGCAAATTAAAAAATCAGTGTGGAAAACAGTTGTGTTATTTCTTTGCTATTTCAAAACTACTAAAAAAGTATCCAGGTAGTTATTCAATTTTTGAAGTAAAAATTGTTTGAGGAAATAGAAATACATCTTTCTTTCAGGTTGTTTGTAGCAAGAAAATCTCTTAAAAGAAAAATACAAGAGCAGGTTTTGTAAATGTAGCACAGATTTGGAATGAAAAAAATCTACTCCAGAGTACTGAAATTCTTTCAGTAAAAACACAATGTAAAAAAGGAATCAGATAGTCAGAAAGTAGATAACTGACCTGAGGACAGACTATATATAGCTCACCTATTAATTTCATTTGTAAGAAGCTCTCAAAACAGGAAAACATCAATATTATATATTTTCAAAATCCCTATTTTAAATTAAACAATTATGAATGCAAAAACTATAAACACATGCAATGACAGCTACACATATCAACTGTTTAATTTTTCCTTAAATACAGTGTTTTTATGTTATAAGTGTCATGGAACCAGGAATTGAAACAGTTCACTGTACATTCCTGGAAATAAACTTCAAAGCACATCTGGTTTACATTTAACTAGTTATGTCACTGGAAACACAATCTAAACCTCAGTGCTTGCTGTAAAAATTTTTAACTTTCACAGGCTCTCAGAGCTCAAACAAAAAAAGGAAAATAAATTTTTTGTAACTTCAGTCTGAAATATCAGAAGAACTTTATTATTACTGCTATTATATATTTAAAATAGCCTACTGTAAATGTGAATGACAAGCAAAATTAGTGACTACAGCAAACATATACAGAGAAAGTTAGAGCCTCTAATGAATCTGCTAGTAGTTCCCTGTCTAGTCTTTGGAAACTAGTTTAGGAAGAACAGAATGAAGAGGAGAACTGCTTCAGGCAGACAAGTTTACTGCGTGTATTTGATGGTGGAAATGAGGAGGAGACTCAAGGGAATAGAGAGATTCGTGGCCTTCAGGTCTATTTTTTTGGCAAAACAGTTAATAAAATGCAAATAATTTAACAGTGGGAAGAAAATGGTAGAAATAAAAGTTATTTGGTTAAGTTTCTCATGATAAATCATTTTTATTTCCACCAATGTCGTAAGGTTAGAGCCAAAATATTTCTCTACCATTTCTTTTTTTATTTACATAACCTGAACTTCTTTTTTATGAATGACAGATATAAAATATATTTTTATATTAAAGAAAGGCTCAGATTATTCAGGAGCAATTATCCTTTGGACAAAATAAGTAAAGAAAACTGTTTCTAACCCTCACCGTTGCCTGATTTTGTTTTAATCTGCTGTGAGATTTATGTAATCATTCAACATTATACTGTTGAACAGCATTTGTTCCTACTTTTCAATTGTTCATATAAGCACGAGAGTCCCTGCCTTTTCTTTATTTTTTGGTATGTTGGCTCTTAGTACCTTTCAACTTTATCTTGTTAAAATGAAGGGAATATGTTATAAATATCATTGACAATTCAGTATACAAACCAAATTTTTACCAAACTGAAACAAAGACACTTTATTTCTCCACTGTGTATATCTCTACAATAAGACTGAAGGATACTGCCACTGTGGACGGGGAGAGCAGTCCTCCTCCTCCTCAGCTTCCCCGTTCAATTAAAAAGAAGGTATCCTAAACTCTTCCTGCTTTCAGAATTTCTTAACAGTTAACAGAACACACATCCTCCAATAGACAATGGATAAAATGATAAAAGACAGTGGGAATGAAGTGTGGCAAGTTGGGAATAAAGAAAAAAACGACTAAGAAATCTTGAAATCCCTTCTGTCACCCACCAAAATACTTACTCATGGAGGAAATACAACTAGGATAATTTTTTTAGAGCGTGTGCCTCTCTCAGAGCAATGCTGAAGAATAAATCATAGGTGTTGGGGTGTGTGGGAGTGGCTGCTGGAAGATAAAGCCCCCGGTTGAATGCATTTGAGAAGGCGGAGCTAGTTTAAAATGAGAACTTTTGTATCTCACAGAAAGATATTTAAAACGCTCAAGTGTGCCACCTGCTCATCTGTGGAGAAGATGAACCTTCAAGTACTATCACTGGGGAGGGAATGAACGCTCTTCTCTGAGGCCTCTCTGCAAAACGGGGTGGGCAGCAGTTTATTATGCGAACAAGCGAAGATTACGAAAACTATTTATGCTGTTTTCATTCCCTTTTTTTTTCTTTCTTCGGCTAATGACTGTTTTTCAGTGGTCCCTCCAATTCAATTCAAACTCAGAACTGCACTTTGTAATTGCACTTCACTGACTTCAGCTGCATCACTGGTGTTCGGGCCTCTTGTTCCAGTCCTAACTTGTTTCTGTTCACAGGAATGCTTTGAAGTTACACAATAAGATGAAGAGAGAATGTTAACATCTTTTTTTGCATAATATTACCACTGCAGTTGTCTTGGCTGTGCAGTCACTAAAAAACAAATTATTTTAACAGATAAGGAAAAGGCTATTCAAAATAATTAAATATAAAACCTCTTTTTAAAAAGTTAGTATTCGGAAGTAGTTATTGCATTTGATAATGTCATGGGACACTTCTGTGGCCCACATAGTGAGACTTAAAGAGGAACAATGGCTGGTAGTCATACAACAGATTATTCTGAAACACACAACACTATGATCAATAAACAAAAACCTAATTGAACGCATTCATTACTTAGCTGGTATCTCACTAAAATGAGGCCTTCCCTTAGCATTTAACTCATTCACGTAACTTTCACTGCAGAAAAATGTCATGGAAAGCAAAAAGCTTTTAAACCAGGGGTCCCCAAACTTTTTACACAGGGGGCCACTTCACCGTCCCTCATACCGTTGGAGGGCCGGACTACAAAAAAAAACTATGAACAAATCCCTATGCACACTGCACATATCTTATTTTAAAGTAAAAAAACAAAACAGGAAGAAATACAATATTTAAAATATCAAACAAGTAAATTTAAATCAACAAACTGACCAATATTTCAATGGGAACTATGCTCCTCCACTGACCACCTATGAAAGAGGTGCCCCTTCCAGAAGTGCGGCGGGGGCCAGATAAATGGCCTCAGGGGGCCGCATGTGGCCCGCGGGCCGTAGTTTGGGGACCCCTGTTTTAAACATTGGTTTATGATCCACCAGCCCAAACAATACCTTTTAAATTATCAAACAAAAAGGACAATCTTTTTAGACTATAAATTTAATTAAGATGACCATTTTTAGTCAGGCCTCAAATTTCTATTTGAGGTATTAGATCAATCATTTCATAAATAAAATGCATCAAAGCTGAATCTGCCGTTACAATTCAGGTTTCCCTCGTCTAATGTGTCATAGCGGTTGTTAAAAAGGGAAAACAAAGTGAACAAACAAAAATCTGACATTTCAGCAAATAAAACGAACTGGCTCCTTTCACTTTTTTTTTTCCAGTTTTGTTTTTAGACTTCAAATGTTTGTTGCTTTTTAGTCTGAACAGAACAAAACGGACGGTATTCATGAACTGTGTGAAGTGCATTTCTAACACTGGAAGGTTAGCTGAACGAGACTCTAACAAATTTCAAAAGTATTCAAACGATACTTTTTAATATACTGCTTTGTCAATGAAGCTAATGGTTATGCCTATCTAGGTGTTTATTTATTCGTATCTGAGGCAAGGAAGCACAGCCCTACCTTCACACGTCTCCGTCTCCGTCCTGAACACATAGCCAGGCGGGCACGTGCAGCTGTAACTTCCAGGCGTGTTTCGGCACAGGCCGTTGTCACAGAGCAGTCTGTTCACCAAGCACTCATCAATGTCTGGAAGCAACGGTCAGGAGACAGGAGATACACACATTGAAACATACAGCACAGTGCCCAACGATGTTTATTTATTTTTTCACCTCTCTCCTTGACACCGTCTCTGTCGCCACAGCACAATCTTTGATCCCAAACAAAATATATTCCGTTTTATTCAAATGGCAAATTCTTATGCTGGTGATCAGTTTAGAACAGCCTAGAGCCCTGGCCGGTTGGCTCAGTGGTAGAGCGTTGGCCTGGCATGCAGGAGTCCCGGGTTCGATTCCCGGCCAGGGCACACAGGAGAAGAGCTCATCTGCTTCTCCACTCCTCCCTGTCTCCTTCCTCTCTGTTTCTCTCCTCCCCTCCCGCAGCCAAGGCTCCATTGGAGCAAAGTTGGCCCGGGCGCTGAGGATGGCTCCATGGCCTCTGCCTCAGGTGCTAGAATGGCCCTGGTTGCAACAGAGCAATGCCCCAGATGGGCAGAGCATCACCCCCTGGTGGGCATGCCAGGTGGATCCCGATTGGGCACATGTGGGAGTCTGTCTGACTGCCTCCCTGTTTCCAACTTCAGAAAAATACAAAAAAACAAAAACAAAAAAGAACAGCCTAGAAAATATGTAAAGCTCAAATTTTATCTTCATATCCACACCCTCATTTTTGAAAGTATAGTTAATGACAGAAAGAAATAAAAATTACCGTTTGGGGAGAAGAGTTCCTTTTAGGGAAAGTCATGTTTTTAGTCTTGCAAGTAACAACTGTCCCTGATCAAACAATATACTAAGAGTGTAAAGATTTGGAAAACAGAGATTGAAAAAAACATTTCCCATAATTCTATCACAACTGGTAAGATTGTGTTTTATCTGATCTTTTTTTCCTTTGGATATTGTTTTTGTTCCAATTTTGAATCTTGATTTGTAAAAATTAGTTTTATCTTTTAAGCATTACCATAATTTCCCTCATATTATCATGTGGCTGCAACATGACTTATTTACCCATTACACCAGGGTATGGGTTGAACTATGTCCCTCAAAAAAAATATGCTGGCCTGGCCTGTGGAGGTGCAGTAGATAAAACATCGACCTGGTCCGCTGAAGTCACTGGTTTGCAACCCTGGGTTTGCCCGGTCAAGGCACATATGGGAGCTGGTGATTCCCGCTCTCCTCCTTCTCTCCCTCTCCTTTCTTTCTCTTTCTCTCTCTCCTCTCTAAGATGAGTAAATAAAATCTTAAAAAAAAAAAAAGATATACTGAAGTCCTAACCTCCGTACCACAGAATGTGACCTTATTTGTTATTAGGATTGTTATAGAGGTAATCTGTTTAAAATGAGTCATTACTGTAAGCTGTAACCCAGCATGACAGGTGTTCACATAAAAAGAGGGAAGAGAGACAGACATATGTAGAGGGAATATGATGTGAAGACACACAAGAAAAAAATCAACATGTGACTAGAGTGACACATCCACAGGATAAGAAACGCCAAGGGTTTCTGGCAAACACCAGAAGCTAGAAGAGGAAGGGAAGGTTCTTCCCTGGCGCCATTAGAGAGAGCACGGCTCTGCAGACATCTTTGTGTCTGACTTCCCAAACTACAAGACAATAATACATTGCTGTTGTTTTAAGCAGCCCAGTTTTTGGTACTTTGTTACAGCAGCCCTAACAAATGAAAACTGAAATTTGACTTCATTTTTATTTTTAAAATGTAGTTTTAATTTTCTATAAAAATTAGGCATCTACCTAACTTAAAGAGTTAAGTAGTTCCTTGAATCATGTTCAGTGTGTTAATGCCCACCGAATAATCTGTTTTCAGTAGAGTACCCTTGTGTTCAACTGCACTTGGAAAGTATGCTGGAAGCAACTTTGCTTTTGGTGCATAAAAGCTAGCTGGTTTGTATATTTGTAAATGTTCTATAGTCTTTGGCTGCTGCCTTTCTCTGTAGGTGTCAAAATCTATTCTAAGTACATGGTACTTAATATAGTTTTATATATCCATCTGTATGTATTTCTTCAATTAAAGATCATACGAACATATTCAACAATAAAAGCCAGTACCATAAATGCAAAAAAAAATGTGATTCTTTCTAATAATCATCAAGACGTAAATGTAAGAGTCATCAGTGATTAGATATAAAAATTGTTATGTACAATGATAGATCAAATAACATTCATTTTATAAAAGTGAACTGAAGTTCTCTATGGGAAAATTTAGGTTCTTCACAATATCTGGAATAGATGAACTACATATTTGAGTGTTTTTAAACATTCTCTTATAAATTAGTAAAAGAAACACCCATCCCAGTTATCATGTTTAGATAGGTTGTATCTATATAGTTCTGTCAATCTGTAAGGCTTCGCTTTCTTAATGTACTATTATCTATATTGCCCTGTTAATTTTTGAAGTTTATTTCTTAGTAAAACAATTATAGCATTAAGATATATGTAGAAAAGCAACAGGTCAATAATTTAGTATGTGCTCATTCATTTAGGAAAAGAAACTTTTAAATACTAAGTTCTGTCACTAAGAAGTTTGTTATAGTGTAACAGAATTTGATTCCAAAATTTGTATATCTTTGTGTACTAAGAAGGAAACAAGAGAAACTGTAAGATCTCAACTTTTAGAATTTTTTTTTGTATCTTGATTTCTCCTACAATCCATGGGGTTAAGTATGAAAAGCTCCTATATAAATATAGCAAATAACTTACCAATACAGTTTCTTCCAGAGGCATCTGGTTCATAGCCACTGTTGCAATTACAGCGGTAACTGCCGCGTAAGTTTTCACAAATTCCATTGGCACATATATCGGGGTCCAAAGCACACTCATTGATATCTGCATCAAACGTTGAAAGTTTAATGGCATTTTATTGTTTGTTGATACATGCAGGTCTAATAAAGATCACTCAACATATGCTGTGTTTAACCCGGCATACCCACAATTTGCTCACCTTTCAGAAAGGGAAAGGAAATGAAAATAAGCAGTGAGAATAAAACTAAGATACAGGAGGACACTTCCCTGGTAAGTCATAAGAAAAATGAAGGGAATTGGCAGAAATTCAAAGATTTAAGCCATGTAATGTCTCCGTATTTGTGATAAAATTAATAAAGAAATTTATAAGCTGTTGGCTCAAAATCCAAAGGAAAATTCATCTTGATAGATATTATAACCATCTAATTAAAGAAATTTTAATTTTTAATTAAAATTTACTAGGGTCAAAGATTTACTAGGGTATCCTATGTAATTTTATGGTTCTTGAAGGCATGGACTATTTCTATTTTACTATATTTTGAATATGATATTTAATAAATGTTTCTCTGTTTATATGTTGAAATTAATAAAGAGGACAGTTCAAATGGAAATGCTTGAGCACACAATGTTTTACAACAAGCCTTGAACATGTCTACTCTCTGTCACCCATGTACAACGGGACTTGAGGACATGTGCTTGTATGAGCCACCAAGCAGTTTCAATAGGTGGCTGGCGCTGCTGGGGAGGCCATATTGAGTAGGAATAAAATACAGAATAGGCATAAAATCAAATTTGGTCACTATGCCCATAGTTTGATTCTATTGTTTTCTAGGATTTGTAAGACCATAAATACTCCGGAAATGTCAGCCTTTTCATTTTATTTTTGGGAGGAACACAAAATGTGTTCTTCCTTACTCTGGTTTCTGACATTTGTTGCAAAGGCACAATATCATACTGTTAACTAATAGATAATTTGTCTGAAGTCTTCTCAGACACGAAAGTAGAAGAATATACATGTAAAATGAGGATTAACAGCAGCTTACAGTTTTATTTTAAAAAATGAAATTATATGTATATTAACATATAAAATAACTCTAAAATAAACACATCTATTTAACATTTAAGTTTCTATTTTGGAATTTTGTTAATCATATTGCTAAATTTAAAATAAGCAAGTTTTTTTTGTTTGTTTTTTTTTAAATAAATTTTTATTAATGGTAATGGAATGACATTAATAAATCAGGGTACATATATTCAAAGAAAACATGTCTAGGTTATTTTGTCATCAAATTATGTTGCAAACCCCTCGCCCAAAGTCAGATTGTCCTCCGTCACCCTCTATCTAGTTCTCTGTGCCCCTCCCCCTCCCCCTAACTCTCTCCCTCCCTCCCTCCCATGTCCTCCCTCCCCCCCCACCCTTGGTAACCACCACTCTCTTGTCCATGTCTCTTAGTCTCATTTTTATGTTCCACCAATGTATGGAATCATGTAGTTCTTGTTTTTTTCTGATTTGCTTATAAAATAAGCAAGTTTTAATAAATTTCATTTCTTGGCCTTGGCCGGTTGGCTCAGTGTTAGCATGTCGATCCGGCCTATGTCCTGGGTTAGATTCCCAGTCAGGGCACACAGGAGAAGCGCCCATCTGCTTCTCTACCCCTCCTCCTTCACTTCTCTCTCTCTCTCTCTTTCTTTCTCTTTCTCCCCCTGCTGCAGCCATGGCTCAACTGGAGCTAAGGTGGCCCTAGGTGCTGAGGATGGCTCTACAGCCCCTGCCTCAGGAGATAACAAGAGCTTGGAATGGAGCTATGCCCCAGATGAGCAGAGCATCACCCCCTAGTGGGCTTGCCAGGTGGATCCCGGTTTGGGCGCATGCAGGAGTCTATCTCTGCCTCCCCTCCTCTCACTAAATAAAAAAATTAAAAAAAGTTTTCATTTCTTTAGTTGGATAAAAGCATTTTAATATTCTTAAGCATAAACAGTCCTAACAATTTCTATTTAGAGCAGTATATCCCAAACTTGATTCACATCAAATATGTCTTCAAGATTTATTTTAACCATGTCAGCATTATTTGGTCAATTAAAAAAAATTTGCTCCCTCTTTATTTTTTTTTAACTTAAATACAAACTCTAGCCTCTATTAAGCAATGGTATCCATGAAATCATGGGGATAGTTTGTTACTGACCTTTTTAACAATGCATATTTAACAGGTATGTATTTATCCACTATGAAAAAGGTGTATCTAGGTGCTGGCAGGTTGGCTCAGTGGTAGTGTCGGCCCGGCATGTGGATGTCCCGGGTTAGTTCCCAGTCAGGGCACACAGGAGAAGTGACCATCTGCTTTCTCCACCCTTCAACACACACCCCCCCCATAACCCCTCCCACAGCCATGGCTCCAATGGTTCGAGCAAAGTTGGCCCCAGGTATTGAGGATGGCTCCATGGCCTTGAGTCAGGCACTAAAATAGCTCGGTTGCTGAGCAACAGAGCAGTGGCCAAGACAGGCAGAGCATCACCTGGTGGGGGCTTGCCAGGTGGATCCTGGTCGTGGCACATGTGAAAGGTCTGTGTCTATGCCTCCCTGCCTCTCACTTAATAAGAAAAAAAAAGAAAGAAAAGAAAAAGGTGCATCTATATACCACTTCACAATCATCTAGCTTATAATCATTGTTTTAAGAGATAATTTATCTTACCATTTTACATTAATATAGTCTTTATAATATTAAATATAATCATGTATAATATAAGAGAATCATAAAGCTATATAATTATCTAATTATTATAAGATGGAGAACAGAATAAAGTTACCTCTTCCATCCACTGTGATACCTACTCCACTACTACACAGACCATGGAATTCAGCTATATGACAAAAACAAATAGAGAAATTAAAAACTCTGAATTATATCTGTTTTATACAAGTCATTTACATAATTCCAAAAATATCATTAGAAAAAATTACATGTATGCATTTTTAAAATTTAAAACAAATGACTATCTTCTGGTACACAATTAATACAAGAATTCCAAAAATAGTCCTCCTTTCTTCAATGCGCCGGCTACCCTGCTCTCCACAGTATAAAAGAGGAGCCATTTTTGTACGACCTCCTGAACACTGGGAAAAATCAATCATCTCTACTTTACCACTCTAATAAACAAAAATGACATCTTATTTTCATTTTCTTTTACTTTTAGAAAGATTGGGCCTTTTATTATCTGGTAATCTACCATTTGCATTTCTACTCTGTCAAGTCTTTTTGTGCACATTGCACTACTTCTGTGAGGATTTCAACTTCCCCTTATTGAGGAAAGTAAATTCCTTATCAATTAAGAAAAATATTTTTCCAATTTACATGTGTTTTAGTCATTAATGTCTACTTTAAAAGCCCTTTATCATTACAAAACCACCGAAATTTCAAATATCCTATAAGGAATTTTTAAATCAAGTTTAATGTTGAAAGCGAACTTCATATTTTTTGCTGTCTTTATCATACCATACCCTACATTCCCATTTAGTTCTAGAGGAGCTCTCATTGTTTGGCTAAGGTTTGAACCACCCAGTTATGATTTTTAATGGACTGCCAAGCCATTTCCTTTGCTGGAATGTGTTTCTTCCATCTTCCACATAAGAAGTTCTCATTTTTTCCAAGATTATTATATTTCTACTCCCATTTGCTTCTAAGATTAATTTTAGTTCACTGACCTTTTTTAATCTAGTCTTATCAATTTTTGTACCTTTTCATAATGTGCATAATTTAACTTAATATATTTTAGGGCAAGATTTCCTTGATTGACTCTTCTTTTTAAAAAAATGCCATACTCAGTAATTCTTCTAGGAGAACTCTCCTTGTTTTGCTAAGGTTCAAACAATGTATTTAGGAATTTTTACAAAATGACAGGCCATTTCCTTTGGTGGAATGTTTTTCTTCTATCTTCCATATGGGAAGTTCTTATTTTTTTTCAAGACCAAACAAAACATGCCCTCCTGGTGAAGGTCTTCCCAGCTTCTCCAGGCAACGGTTCCTATCATGATGCTCGCCCAATTCTTTATGCCCCTTTCAAAGGGCTAATCATACTCAACTATAATTTATATGTTCACCTACCTAGATTCTCAACTATCTCTCACTTTAAAGAAAAAGAGATCATGTTTATTTTTTAATCCATATTGTACTTTCATAAACTCAATACAGGCTTATCTATTCCTACAGACTAGTAACAGTAGGAATAAAGAAGATGAGCCTTATCCACCTGACTCTAGAGTTACTGATAGGCTGTGGCCTAAGACCATTCTGTGTTAAGATAAAAATAAATCAGTAAAATCAGGTTCTGGTAAAGTTATTAAAATCTTCAAAGTAGCCCTGGCCGGTTGGCTCAGCGGTAGAGCGTCGGCCTAGCGTGCGGAGGACCCGGGTTCGATTCCCGGCCAGGGCACACAGGAGAAGCGCCCATTTGCTTCTCCACCCCTCCGCCGCGCTTTCCTCTCTGTCTCTCTCTTCCCCTCCCGCAGCCAAGGCTCCATTGGAGCAAAGATGGCCCGGGCGCTGGGGATGGCTCTGTGGCCTCTGCCCCAGGCGCTAGAGTGGCTCTGGTCGCAACATGGCGACGCCCAGGATGGGCAGAGCATCGCCCCTGGTGGGCGTGCCGGGTGGATCCCGGTCGGGCGCATGCGGGAGTCTGTCTGACTGTCTCTCCCTGTTTCCAGCTTCAGAAAAATGAAAAAAAAAAAAAAAAAAAAAAAAATCTTCAAAGTAATAAGTAAATTTGATGCTCTTTGTCTTCACAATGACATCATAGATCAAGGACATCAAGCCTGTTAAAATCTGTTTTAACAATAACAATTGGATCAGCAAATAAACTGTTCTATTCATCACGACTTCACTTTGTCTAGAGATCTTAGGTAAATAAAAGCCAAATCTCATTATTTGTCTCACATACCAACACAGGTTTGGACTTCTTTTCTTCGATTAAAAACAATGGCAGAGCACTTCAGATCTGATGTACTCTTTGGCCAAATATCTAATGTTACATTTCCAGATTCTTTACCAGGTGTGAAACTGGCCAGTGGGACTACCTGAGTTTTTAGCAGGGCATGGCTGGCAGGGCTCTCCGAAACCGTAGTCTGGATTGGCACAGCAGCACTCGGACTTGGTCACCGCACCCGGAAAAGGACGGACACACACTCCCTTCTTGATTCCGCCATAGCATGTACTGCGCATGTGAGTATCTAAAGGTCACAGAAGAACAATGACTTGAGCTAGTGATAAAGACAAATAGATTTTTAAAAAAAGGCTTCTTTTAGCCTAAGAGTGGAAGCTTTCAGAGGGCATTTGTCTCTTCTTTTTCTTTGTATCACAAGCACTGAATAGTTTTAGGAAATCAACAAATGTTTGTTGAGTGAGGAAAAGAATGAATCCATATCAACTACTCATTTTTCCCCCAAGTTGTTTTACGTGTCACAACAGTGGTTTTCAACTCCCAGTCGGCGGACTGCTACTGGTCTGCTAGAAAAATCGTGTCTATTGGACCAGCACCGGTCTGCCTATGAGGGGTTGAAAACCACTGTGCTACACAAGCAGTCATTATCCCCCTTACACACACAGGCCTTTCATTGAACCAGGTATACTCCCACAGTTATATACAACACTCTGAGCTCTAATCACCGGCTATACTCTACTCAAAATGATACATTATTACTTCTATTTTAGAAGTTCTCATGAACAATGAAGTACAGTCAAGTTAAACCACTTTGAGACAACACTGCTTGATCATGAAATTTCTTACTTCCTTTTCAACCCCCATTTGCTATGTTTTAGCCTCCGACTCTCAACAAATCTAGTTTTTAAAGATAATAACTACCACAACATGTCCCTGGCATTGTGCTAATTGCTTTACAGACAACATCTCATGGAACATTCAAGTCACCAACTCCATAGGACAGTGATCATTATCTGCACATTACGGATGAGGAAGGAGCGGGTCAGACGGAGGGTTTACATAAGTAGCTCCAAGTCCCAGGCGACCAACAGCCTGAGCCGGCATTCAGGTGGAGACTTGTGTGACCTCTAAAGTTCTTTCTCTTTCCACTGTGTCATGCTATGTCTCAGAGAAGAATATCCTGCTTAGTTTTCTCACTCTAAATTCCCATAAACTATGCTACAACTTTATGAGATAATAAATGACGCACTATAAAAACTCAGATCATCATAAAGGGCAGAGAAGTAGTACAGCTTATAAGCAGCATATACTGACATGGTAATTCCATCAAAGAGATAATCCTTATTATAAATATCTGTAATTACTCACGAGTTGTTGGAAATCATTTTATCTGCTTGTTATGCAAAGTGAGTCACCCACTGATTTCTTATGATCTGGTTGTGTTTCTCATTAAAACAATGAGATTTATGGCTGCACTAAACAATGAGATGTGTATAGGCTCGAATGGAAGAGGGTCATGAGGTTTACCACGCCAACCCTGTGGAGAGCACGTGTTGCCCCTTTCTGCTTGGGCTATGACCGAATATGACAGTTTGCTCTGAGTTACACGCAAGTGGAGGACGTGATGCAAAGACAAGTTTGGACAAACACAACATAGTTCATGATTCCCGATATAATTTTTGTGAGTTCTTCAGATGTCACTAATTATGTCTGAAGGCATCATGAAATAGTCAAAGTCAAAGTTACTTCTGTTTTCATGTTAAGAACACAAGCCACACACAATTTTTAGAAGCTAGTCGATAAAACGCTTGTGGTACTCTCGTGAAGAGTGAGACAGGTTACACAGTGGTTAGTGTTACAGGCTAACAACATCAGAAGGTTCATAAAAAGAAGATAGTGTAACTTATGTGAGGGTTTTAGAGCCCTGAGTTGTCCCAGGCTCTGATCCCTGTGATCCTTGAATTACTTAACCTTTTTTTTCTCATTCATTAAATATAGACTGATAGAGTTTATATTATAAATGGGAATGTGTTTGTTAAGCATGAAGCACAAAGACTAGGACACACAGGAAATAATAAAAAACTGGTGGCCGCCTTATTTCTCTCTTCTTTCTTTAACGAGGAAAGTCGATCTTTTCCTGATCATATTGCACTCTGTGCCCACAAGTGGGCAAGATGAGAGGCACCAGCATGCCTGCCCTCTCAGCATGTGCCCACATGACTGCGCTGGCAGGGGATGGGACCTAAAGGCTAAGCTCTATGTTTTCTATGTTATCAGATTTCTCTGTGCTATTTCTTTGTTGAAAAATAGAATTTTTAAAGGATTTTTTCAGCTAATTATCAGTCTATACACATTAGTAAAATACTATGTATGGACACAAAATGCTAATTTTATTTTACTCTCTTTTTTTTTTTTTTTTTTTTTGTATTTTTCTGAAGCTGGGAATGGGGAGAGGCAGACAGACTCCCGCATGCGCCCCACCGGGATCCACCCGGCACGCCCACCAGGGGCAACGCCCGGGCCATCTTTGCTCCAATGGAGCCTCGGCTGCGGGAGGGGAAGAGAGAGACAGAGAGGAAGGAAGGGAGGGGGCAGAGAAGCAAATGGGCGCCTCTCCTATGTGCCCCGGCCAGGAATCGAACCCGGGTCCCCCGCACGCCAGGCCGACGCTCTACCGCTGAGCCAACCGGCCAGGGCCACTCTTCTTTCTTTAGCATCAACTTTACTGCATAAAGCAGCAACTCTAAGGCTATGCCTTAGATGTTATATCATTATTCTAATATAATAAAACAATAATTGTACTAGCTAACATATTGGGCATTTGCTATGTGCCTGACATTACTCAAAGCTTTACACAGATAAATCTTATATTAACTTATTTAATCCTCCAAGCAGCTAATGAGTAAAAAGGGCACAGAGAGGTACTGCATCTCGTCCAAGGCCACACAGCTAATAAGTAGCACAAGTAGAGTAAAAAAAAAAAAATTAAACTTTAGCTGACAGAAATGTCAGTATTCATAAAGATGTTGACATATGCTTAAGCTAATGTAATAACATGCAAAAAAATTTTTTTAGCTGAAATTTCATGGTCCTGGGTGAATTTGGAGACTATCCTGAAGAAAGAAGATACAGAAAATTAGTTACCTGGTCCTTAAACCTTCCCAACATTGGGGCTATAAATAGTTTAAGAGAGCAGCAATTGCCCTGGCCGGTTGGCTCAGTGGTAGAGCGTCGGCCTGGCGTGCAGATGTCCCAGGTTCGATTCCCGGCCAGGGCACACAGGAGAAGTGCCCATCTGCTTCTCCACCCCTCCCCCTCTCCTTCCTCTCTGTCTCTCTCTTCCCCTCCCGCAGCCGAGGCTGAGGCTCCTTTGGAGCAAAGATGGCCCCAGCGCTGGGGATGGCTCCTTGGCCTCTGCCCCAGGCGACAGAGTGACGCCCCGGAGGGGCAGAGCATCGCCCCTGGTGGGCGTGCCGGGTGGATCCCGGTGGGGCGCATGCGGGAGTCTGTCTGACTGTCTCTCCCCATTTCCAGCTTCAGAAAAATACAAAAAAAAAAAAAAAAAAAGAAAGAAAGAGAGCAGCAATTAAGAGAGGGTTTTCTGAAAAGGATTTTTTTTGGGGGGGAGGGAGCTAGGTTGTGAGTTGGAAGTGTTTACCTCCTCATCTCTGAAGCCTTTGAAGAGCTTTGTGCCCATCTCCACCTGGGATGCCTAACAGGCAAAGGCGAGTGAGTGGCTGTTATTCCTTCTGTAGGAGCAGTTGGGAGGTGAGATCAGCCTCTATTCACATGGTGAAGAGGACCAAGGATGGGCATGTCCTATGCATTAGACACAGACCGTAGGGAGAGGGTTCTAAAGTGAGCGCGTGGAAGGGTGAGGAGAACCATCAGGAAAGTCTGTCTAAGGTGGACTGCTGAAGGAGCAAAGGTGGGGGCAATGAGTGTCCACGAGGAAGGAAAATGCAGTGTCTGCACCTCAGGAAGGGCAGTGGAATGTCCCTGAAGGACCCACGAAGTTGCCCGCAAAGAGCTGGCTTTTAACATCTGCAAAGCCCAGAGACCGTGAGGCTGTCCCAGTATGGAATCCGTGTGCCTGCGTTCGCCCCTCCCCTCACGCACTCTGACCCTGGGGGAGTCAGAACACTGCTCGCTCCGGAAGGTTACAGTCTGCCTGTGAGTCAGGTCTCTTCAACACACTAGTTATGATGCTAGTTTAATGTTCTGAAAATAAAAATCCACACTGCAGTATCTAGGGAAACAAAAACAATCAAATAAAAAAGAAATCTAAAATTAAAGTGAGAACTCTAATAGTAAGTCACCACTGTGATTCGTTTCCAACTCCAACAATCAGTGAACCTCAGAAATATCACCCAAGGGAGGAGACATGAAGAAGACACGTCTAGCATGTTAACAGTAATATATCATTTTACACTCAGAACAAATGGTACTTTTATTAAAGAGTTCAAGTGACAACAATTGTGAGAAACTGGAGAGGACTTTTCAACCCTTTCTGATGCCTTTTCTGTATGTGAACAAGAGGATTCTTTTGTGTTTGAACTCTGAATTCCTAACAACTCCCCAATACATTGGTTGCTTAAAATAAAATAATTTCCCTTTCCAAAACTGGCTTTGTACTTATTGTAGATTTCAAAAGAGTCATTTAGGTAAAGGACAAATTAACTAAGGGATATCAAAGCAACTGAAAATATTTCAGCTCTCAAGGCAGGAAGGAGCTGCATTCTTCCAGCTGCAGTATTTGAAATATCCCTGAACAGAGTGCTGACAATTTTGTAAGCTGAAATAAATCCTAGATTGGATAGAAGGGATGAATTTAAGTGGACAGATTATTTCCATCTGTTGTTGCTTCTCCCCCTTGGGATGCAAATGTTTTGATTTCCACAGGTAAGAGTACAGTGTCATCAACTCTATCTAAGAAAGAATTTCATTTCTCTTTTCTCTCATAATTCCTTTTAAACCAACGAGTATGTCTGCCTTTTAGTGTATAACCTGAAAAACAGAGGGTGCATAATAGCTAATGCACCGTAGAGGTCTTATGAAAGCTCTTCAGAGGAAAAAAAAATAGCATTAAATGTATTTTTACAACTGACTCACTCAGCTATCGCTGTCGTTAGTTAGTTTAAAACGCTAACAGCATTTTTGTTTTGTCTGCTTTTTTAAAGTTGATGAACTGGTAACTCTGATCGATTTTCATGGAATCCATTTGACAAAAGTGTCCAAAAGAAATTGCAAATGGCTGAGGATAAAATAAAATTCTTTCTCATACTTATCCTTTGTTCGTATAGTTACTTGCACAGTAATGAATATTAACTACATAAAAACATTTCTAGCTTTGATATAAGTCCAAGTTCTATGGTATTGATTATTTACATTTTAAATTCTGTGTGGATAAAAACAAGAGTTTACTGAAATATAACTATAATCCCCATTTCCTGCCATGTTATTAATTACAGAATCCAAATTCATTGCATTTAAAAACTCAGTTTTCTAACATCATCAGTGTTAAGGGCATTTTTTCTTCTCTGGCATGGTCTCTTCAGAGCCTTCTGAAGGGAACTAGTGGGGGTCTCTATTTAAAAAAAAAAACTGCTTTATTGAGCTACAATTCCTTTACCATAGACTTCATCTATTTAAAAGCGTACAATTTAGTAGTTTTTAGCATATTCACAGACATGTATCATCATCACTACAGCTGATTTTAGAACATTTTATTACCTCAGAAATACCCGTTAGCTATCACCCCCCTCTCCTGCTCTCCGCAACCACTCATCTGCTCTGTCTTTGTAGACCTGCCTATTATGGACATTTCTTATGAATGGGATCGTAGATGACATGGTCTTTTATAACGGGCTTCTTTCACTTAGCGCGTTTTCCAGGCTCATCCTTGCCTTCTCATGTATCAGTACTTCATTTCTTTTCATGGCTGAGCATTATTCCATTGGACGAATGAATTACCGTCCTTTTTCAAAGATCATTTGGACACTGGGGCCATTATAGAATGTTTCACTTACCGACACACACACGTCCATCCACACCTACAGCCAGGCCTGGGGGACAGTCACAGCGGAAGGACCCTTCGTTGTTGATACAGTGCCCATTCATGCAGATTCCTGGGGTCTGGCACTCGTCAACATCTGCCCCGGAGAAACACAAGCTGCCATGACTGGGTGAATTTAACTTTATTTTTACCTGTTGCCATTGCTCTGTCCTTTCAACCTTTTTAAAAATAATTTTTATAATTTGTGGAAAAACATAGATATGGTAACAAATCTTTTTCTTAAATTAAATTTATCAAGGAAATCTTAATGCAACTCTGAAACATTTTCAGAAAAACTGACTAAAAGTTTACCTACTAGGAAAAAAAAAACCTTACAAACTCAATTTTCATTATTTATTTGGCATCCCTGTTTACTATAAGTAATAGTTAATCCAAATTAGCTAAGTGAAACAAATTTTTAAAAGTAAGGTATACTTTTATAATCGCCTTTTATTTACACACATACAATCCTAACTACAATGGATGTTTTGATATTAACTTGATCCATTCAAAATAACAAAATAATATAGCGTATTTCTTCTAATATTCAATTTGCTTCAACTTATCAAAGGTAGCTCAACATTAAATGGCTTCCCCCCCCATCGCTCCTCGGCCTTTTGGCTAAGATCAAGTGTAGTCAGTGGCTTCCCCAAATGATGAAACAGCCTTCAAAACATGGGGCTGCTCAATCATGAACATTTCAAGTCTTATGATTACAACATTTGTCACAAGAAAATTAATACAACATAGTCTCAAGAAAGCAGAAATTGGTGAGATCTAAGTCATTTTCTATGTGTATTTAATTTTCTTAAGAAATTCTGAAGTAAGTTACATGCTGCAGTGTAATGCTACACACTGAAAGGAACCTGACGCTAATCTCTTATCCGGTGCGACATCCAAGTCAGCTAACCTCGCCATGACTTCCCAGTCATGAGTTCAATTAGCAAAGCTATAACAGTTCTGCTTAATCCTGTACTCCTCTTTCGTGAATAGTCAAGAAGCAATTTTTGATTCAGAAACATGAGAATCAGTCTTGATTTTCTCTATCTAATGTCCCTGGAATTTCAATGAAATTATAGGGATTAGTTACGAGTCTTATTTAGTATTCAGATAAATTTGTGCAATTGAAGACAGGAAGCATCCACAGAGTTAATTTTGTCTGAAAGAAAATTGAAGGAAAAAAAAACAAAACTTGTTTCTAACTAGAAACTGCAAATTTGTTTTTCACTAAATTCCAATTGTGAGTAAATATACACATAAGATAGTCTTATTTATTTCTATGAGGCATATCTTTTGCTTACTAATGTTATTATTAGAGCTTGGCCTTCATATGGCTTTATGAAAAAACAACAGGTAGGACTATTTAAATCATTTCTTCACTGAATCAATGTAAGACTTTTTTTTAGATAATGACATAATCACAAATGATCTGTAGATTAGCTTTATGAAAAAGATGTAATAAAAAAACCAATAATAAACAATAGCCTAAAATATAGCTCTGAGAACACATACAAATAAAAATCTTTCAAGATTTTTTTCTTCCCCCTCTTTATTCAGGCAACAAATAGAAATTATTTCTACATCATCTCTTTCAAACTTGCTAGAACCAATCTGTCATTCCCTTAATTTTTCCTGTATTATTATCATTTTTGTAAAGACATTACTGTTCCCTAGACTACAATGTGTGTTTTTCTAGGAAGCTTTAGACACCTGCCTTACTGAATTAGTAAGAGATGTGAATAATATGAAATCCACATGAAGAAACTGAAGTAACTCTTGCATGATTCATTCAAATAAAAAAAGATGGTTTCAATCATGGTTACTTTCCTATCTCAAAGCCACACATACCAGTACAGTAACGCCCATTTGGAGCCAAGACAAATCCTGGTTTGCAGATGCACTTGAAGCTGCCATCTTCATTAATGCACATCCCATTCAAACACATGTTGGTAGTTGTACATTCATCATGATCTGCAGAGAGAGAGGCACTCACATCATTGGTCTTGAGAGAACCAGTTTCCTTTCCTTCCACAAACAATCGTCAGTCAAATTCCACTACGTAAATGAACCATGTGCTCATGGATTTTTTTTTCTCCTACTATGAACAGCAATTGAGTGAGAGCAAATAGTGTGTAGAATGTGAAGGGCGTTTGGTATAAGGGATGTAAAGGAAAATAATTAAATAAAATTTGTGCTTAGTGGCTATTAAAACTACATGAGTAGCATTGTATTTTGATTACCAAAAATGTTAATATGAGCTCAGGGTTGTTTTTGTTTTTTTTCTTTTGTTAAGGGAGAATAAAGTCACAACAAACCTTACTGTAAGTGAAATGATCTGGACTTTCCTTAGTAGGTGAAATACGTGTTGTTGTGTGAATAGAATATTTCTGTGGAGTGTCACTACCTGCTGTACTGCTAGACATCATCAGAAACACAAATTTAGAGATCTGATTTTCACATATGCCAAACATTTTTATATATCCCAGACTGAGGATGGGGGAGACCTGTTCTATTTTGTCAGTATGTAACCCCAACATGTGAAACGCAGTAGGTAGTAACAGTTATTACAAAGAATAACTGCTACTTACAATTAAACATGAACCACATAGGAAATTTTCAGAAGCTGTGAATAAAGCATTACTTGTTATAATATTTTCAAAAAAAAGAAGTCGGCCCTGGCCAGTTTGCTCAGCGGTAGAGCGTCGGCCTGGCGTGCGGGGGACCTGGGTTCGATTCCCGGCCAGGGCACATAGGAGAAGCGCCCATTTGCTTCTCCACCCCCCACCCCCTCCTTCTTCTCTGTCTCTCTCTTCCCCTCCCGCAGCCAAGGCTCCATTGGAGCAAAGATGGCCCGAGCGCTGGGGATGGCTCCTTGGCCCCTGCCCCAGGCGCTAGAGTAGCTCTGGTTGCGGCAGAACGACGCCCCGAAGGGGCAGAGCATCTCCCCCTGGTGGGCAGAGCAGTTGCCCCTGGTGGGCGTGCCGGGTGGATCCCGGTCGGGCGCATGCGGGAGTCTGTCTGACTGTCTCTCCCCATTTCCAGCTTCAGAAAAATACAAAAAAAAAAAAAAAAAAAAAAAAAAAGAAGTCTGCTGTTTCACTTTAATAGTCTTATGTTAAATGCATTTATATTTTCCCTAAGTCACTTGAAGAACTCTCACATATGTGTTGTGTGAGCTTTCATGGAAATAGCATACATGGTTCTAAATAAAGATGTATAGCCTTTAAAAATCTTTCGCAAGGGAGCAGGCGATTTCCATACCAACACAGTTTTTTCCATCTGTAGTTAATTCAAAGCCAGCATTGCAAATGCACTGGAAACTTCCATCTGTGTTCACACATCGACCGTTTTTACAAAGAACCCCATTCTGGATGCACTCATCAATATCTGGGAAAATTAAGAATAGCCAAAACAATACTCTTTTACAATAGTTTTATAGACAATAAAACAGTATGATAAACTTAACTTCAAATATCCAGTTTATTTTTACATGTAATATACAAAATCATGCTGCTTCTTTAGCAAAATTTCCATTTCTCACCAACTTTTCTTTTCTTGGATAGGTAGGTGTAAGCAAGTTTAAAGCCCTGAGTAGATGAAGAGGGAAGGGAAAGAAAAGTGAAATGGGGTGTGCAATGAACCTAAGAGAGGTCCGAGAGGGGAGCTGTTTGGGACTCTGGTTGAAGACCTCAAATATCATACAAGGAGGTAAGAAAAAAGTGCCTACAGAATACATGGATTAAAAGCAATATGATGAAAACTTCTGGAGTAAGTTTGTTTAAGCAACTATCCATGGTTGAATAGGAAATCAAAAAGAAGACAAGGAGAGTCATCTGCTAAAAGAATTCCGAGATGAGTCAGCAGTGAAGTAGAAGGTTTGGGACTATGGCAGGGGTCGGGAACCTATGACTCGCGAGCCAGATGTGGCTCTTTTGATGGCTGCATCTGGCTCGCAGACAAATCTTTAATAAAAAAAAATAATAACATTAAAAATATAAAACATTCTCATGTATTACAATCCAATTCATTTCCTACCGCTCATGTTTATGGTTGTGGGTGGCTGGAGCCAATCACAGCTGTCCTCTGGGAGAACACCTAATTTTTATTGGATAATGTGTAACGTACACAGGTCGTTGTATGGGTCTCATGGAATTACATTTTAAAATATGTGGCATTCACGGCTCTCTCAGTCAAAAAGGTTCCTCACCCCTGGTCTATGGTAATGACTAGGCATAATTTGGTGTTGGGTTGTGTGTGAGGTTTAAAGAAAACAGTAGATGAAAATGAATATAAAATATCAAGTTCCATTTAGCAGAGAGCAGTAACACTACTGATGTTACTGGGAGAAAGGAAGCTATGATTTAGGGAAGAAAGATAAAACTGAATTTTTGTGAAGCCAGATACCACATTGCTGGGGTTATATATGCAAATACTGTTTATGTAGAAAGGAAGCCCTACTAAAGGTAGTATCAAATAAATCTGTAATAATGTAACAGCACTTATTTCATTCCATGTTTTATTTTAGTAAATCTACTTTTAACCTCAACAGCATGGGTCACTGTATTTCATGGAACATTTTCATATGTAAAAGCAAACTGCCTTACCAATGCATGCTTGCTTGGTAGGAGTCCTCTGGAATCCAGCATGACATTTACAATAATAGGACCCAGGTGTGTTAACACAATCTCCATTAGTGCAGGGATTTGATGTGCATTCATCAACATCTGTGAGCAGCAAAAGAAACCATTACAGACTTCACTCCATTTCTAGAAATGTTTGTTTAAAGCACATTCAGGCCCCCCCAAATTTGAGAGGCTAGTCAATGGTAATAGTCTAAATAGCAGAGTATTTATAAATGAATGAACATTCCTTTCTTCAAATACAGAGGCCACTATGGAGATGTACAAAATATTGCCCATCAGAGAGTACAAGCAAATTTGCTTTAATCAAGAAATAATGATTTTTCAATGTGAATAATGCATGCTGATTAAAAGCAGGGGCTCTGTAGAGACACGGTCATGAGTTCGGATAGGCTGTTACACTTATTATCTTTAGAAGTCTGGACAAGTGAAGAGCCTGTCTACGGCTTAGTCCAGTGTTAGAAGGCCAACTGAAAAATTTTGAAAATATGTATTTATATTCCATGTCACTTGGATTATGGGAATACTTTGTTATTTTTGTGAACTCAACTATATATACTGCTCACAAAAATTAGGGGACTTTTAATCACTTCATATTCATTTTGAAATATCCCCTAATTTTTGTGAGCAGTATATTTCACTATATATGCATTGAGCTCGGTAATATACTGCTCACAAAAATTAGGGGATACTTCAAAAATAAATATGAAGCGATAAAATATCCTCTAGTTTTTGTGAGCAGTGTATTTTGAAGTAACAGACAGAGGGTGGGGTAGAAAATGGAAACCAACAACAACAAAGCCTATTATTTTTAGTAGCTTCAGGTTTTTCTGAGATCTTCAAATTGGCACAGGAATTATTATTTTTTTTTACATAAAAACAAGTTTTATGCAGATACTAGTTCCGAACCTAAATGTGAGAAACGTCACCACTTTTCATTCAAGTCCTACATCTTGATTAATTGCAAACCTATCGCCGAATGCAGGAACTGCACGACCCAATGGCAGGCTCAACAGTCTGGAAGTCAATTCCCAGAGAAATCACTTGTACCAGTGTTAGAAAAAGTTGATCTGCTCTCAGCTATCTATACCCACTAAGTAGTATTCTGAGTGCTGGCAAATTAAAAGCCTAGCTGGCTGGTCAGAGCATAATGACTTGCCATTTCATGTATGTGTAGAAGCCATTACCATATACGGTTTCAGCTAAACTGGAGCGCACAACAATAAAATCAATTCACAGGTTTAACACTTTAATAAACAAATTACTCTTTTCACAGATGTTCTTAAAACAGGAACTGTACTCTATCAAACTCACCAACCTCAATTATATAAACACTCAGACGGAATGCAATTAAGCTCTCTCTGGTAAAGGAGGGGGAAAGGATCTCACAGCAAATAAAAACAACAAAAAATAACAAGATTCGATGTTTTTCCAACTCATCCAAAGACACCTGCAGCCCGTTAAGACTCACTTACATTTAAACTTTTGGTTGGTAACATCAATTCTACTGAGCCAAAGAGTGAAGCAAAATGAGAAAAGAGAAAGTTGAGAGCGTTAGCAAGCACATAAAGTATAATTTAAAAACTTTTCCCAAACAAAATACCACCTTTGGTTTACAGTGTTGTAGATCCCTTAAATTCTCCGTGTTTACATAATACTGAAGGCAACAATTAAAACTGTGTTGTAGATGCATCTTTAGAAAAGCCTGGTGTCAAGTTCTGTCCTAGAGAAGACCATGACAACAGGCACCAAAGCCCTCTCCCCAGGTAGACTTTTCTGGGAAGCTGGGTGGCTTCTCAGGACCGTTTCCTCTCCCTTGAGAACCTGTCCCGAGGCCCCTCGTTGCTAGGACAGCTCTGCCAGTTCTTTTGCCATTACAGCCTCAATTCACTTCTGTTTCCTTAGCCCCTTAGGGCTAAAGGATGAACACACAGAGAATAGATAGCAGTACACAGTTTGATTTTGGAAGAAAAACAATCACCAAAAAAGTATTAGTGACTTACAATCCAGGACTTTAAAAATTCTGTTTGTTTTCTAAAATTGTGTAAGACTAATCCTATGCCGCGTTCTGAGATGCACACCTCACGCCTCACCTTGACTCTGAGTCTCATGGTCTCACACTTCCAAGTGCTCGCCTTTTCCTGCCCCATGCAGAGGAAGAGGGGCACTTAAACATTAGTCAGCACTCTGATTTCTTCCTACATCTTCACTGGGGACTGAGCATTTTTAAGCAAAACTCAGAGGATTTTAAACTTCTAAAATAAATGAGAAAGGAATTTTAAATGCCTAAAGTAATTGACAAAGGTATTGATAATCGAATTGATTATCAAATTCTCAGATACTATTGAGGTAAGAAATATTAACCCTTGAAAAAAAGCATTTTATATTTCAATTTAGCGAACACTTCTAATTAGCAAGGGCTCTAAGATTTATCCCTGGCCTAACAGAAACAACAATTATTTCTTACTATTCCTAAATGAAATAATTTAAATGGAGTTAAAAACTACTAATAGCAGTCTGACTTACACAGACAATAAAGGAGTCACAAAAATTCTTTTTTAGAGTAGAATTCTCAATAAAAAGAGAGAAGGCCCTGGTCGGTTGACTCAGTGGTAGAGTGTCGGCCTGGCATGCAGGAGTCCTGGGTTTGATTCCTGGCCAGGCCACACAGGAGAAGCGCCCATCTGCTTCTCCACCCCTCCTCCTCTCCTTCCTCTCTGTTCTCTCTTCCCCTCCCGCAGCCAAGGCTCCATTGGAGCAAGGTTGGCCCGGGTGCTGAGGATGGCTCTATAGCCTCTGCCTCAGGTGCTGGACTGGCTCTGGTTGCAACAAAGCAATGCCCCAGATGGGCAGAGCATCGCCCCCTGGTGGGCGTGCCGGGTGGATCCCGATTGGGCGCATGCGGGAGTCTGACTGCCTCCTCCATTCCAACTTAATACAAAAAAAAAAAAGAAAAAAGAAAAAATTTGATGAGTAAATATAACTGTTTTCAGGTCTCAAGAGTAACTCATAATAGTAAAATGGACCCAAATCTATTTTCCTTGTTTTTGATTCTTCTAATTAGTTATTGCCTTCAAGTTATATCACCTCCTCAGTAGCTAATGGAAGTTCCCAAATGGCAAGGGCAGTTTGTTAGTCCTCAAATCACAGGTAAAATCAAAACATCTTAGGCTTATTTATATTCTCTATTTCCAATACCCCAACTTGAAGTTTATACACTTAAACTATGCCTAGGTTTTAACTTTTCAGGGCTAGATGATGAGATCAAACTAGAATGGTCTGTTTATAATAATGCTTGGACAGGACTCCAAAATTTGAGATGTATATTAACATATGAACTATGCAGACATATAATCCCAATACTACATTAGACATAGAGTTTAGAAAAAGGGTGGTAAGAGCCCTTCTCACTGGATTCCAGGAAAAGTGAGGACCTTAAGATACCCATTTTCCGTGATTAGCTCATCTCCTGTGCATCTAGAGTTGTACTATTCAGCACCCTTGGGAAAATTGAGGGAAAAAAACCCAGTTACTGAAATCACTGTCTGCAGGGCCTAATTCTTCATAACCTGGTTAAGAAGGCTGGGTTGGCAGCATGACTACAGAAAATTTTGTTAATCCTTAGTTTATCTTTATATCAAAGGTTCACACACTCCCCCCAGAATAGAGGTGTTTTACTAGCTAGAATAAAGTGCACCCTGGTGCTAACATGAAATAAATGGTGGTTTCTGGCTAATTTACAGAAAATATTTCACTTCTGGCCTATGTCGACTTGTCAATTGGTGAATCATGCCGTTACACATTAATGAGAAATATTAAGAGCAAAATAAAAAGAGCTAATCAAAATTTCAGTCTGACAGATCATGTGTATGTATGTGCATGAGGGAATACTTTATATATTGTGTACTTATAATCATGTTTTATGGTTGTGAAATTTTTAACTCATATAATAAGAGTAACTATATGAGTATATCATGGTGTTTCAAAAATAATCACCTGGTCTATCACTTGAACGAACATCATGTAGTATCAGCTGAGCCAGGGCTGCTGTACATGCATACACATTGCACAACCTTAGTGTGCGACATTTATGTATGATTGGGACCGTCCACAGTTGAGCAGTGCAAAAACCTATGCACCTGTACACAGGAACCTGAGACAAACCTTACTTAATCCTTCTCATCTTGTAGCTCTGTACATAGTTTAGAATGAGCATTTTCCCAAAACATCATATTTTGGCTCACATTTTCCTTCGTAATCAGAGCTCACTTAGTCCTTTTCAGCTTACTTGGCAAAAAGTATAATCCTCTCATCTAGATTTTATTTTATTTTTTTTCATAGTGGGTTCCCTCTTTGCTGGATTAGTAATAGAGTAACTTCATTCTAGGGCCAGCAAAAGCTCCCTTAATCAAAATTCCACCTCTGCTATAGCTGTTGGCCTTGAAGGAGTCATTTAAAGGTGTTTTAAAAAAAACTAAAACATGCCAAGAGTACATCGTACCCTCCATCGCTCTTCCTCTCTGCCGGCCTGCTTAGGGCATATCAGTTTCATTTGCCACCAGTGCTCACCATACCTCCCCTTCCCTTAAAAAAATCTAGTATCCCCTCTTCCCTATCCCAGACCCCTCGAGTTTGACAGCAGGAAGATGCAGACTTCAGAGAGGGCTGGGCCTCTTCCCCAGGACTGACACCTTAACTGAATTAAAATTTTTTTCTTTCCAATTGATTTCCCATTTATAATGTGCCTTAAGCCTGGGCCTCTGGAGCGGGAAAAAAAAAAGTTCCTAAGACATTCCTAGTTGTCATGGGACAAAATCTTGCTGGAAGCCCACCTTAACTTTCTTTTTTATATAGAAATTAAATTTAATGGGGTGACACTGATCAATTAAGAGTACATAGGTTTCAAGTAAACATTTCTACAGCATTTGGACTGTTGATTGTGTTGTGTGCCCATCACCCGAAGTCAAATCATTTTCCATCACTGTATGTTTGTTTCATCTATATTTTATAACAAAAGATCTGAACCCAAAACTGGTATTTAATTATGCTAATTATAAAGCATACATGATCATTCGATAACATGAAAAATAAATAAAAAAAATAATCTCAAAACGGCTCAATTCCCATAATCCTAAAACTACTCTTAATAGATCCTCAAAACCCTGTTTATTATGAAATCCAATAGATTTTTTCCCCTCAATGTATTTGAATTTTCTGCCATCTGTAACACTTGATAATACCTTTCGATTGAAAGTGTACCCTGTCTGACCAGGCAGTGGCTCAGTGGATAGAGTGTCAGATTGAGAAGCAGAGGATCCAGATTTGAAACCCAGAGGTCACTGGCTTGAGTGTGGGGTCACTGACTTGTGTTTGGGATCATAGACAAGACCCCATGGTCACTAGCTTGAGCCCAAAGTTGCTGGCTTGAGCAAGGGTTCACTAACTCTGCTGGAGCCGCCCAATCAGGGCACATATGAGAAAGCAATCAATGAACAACTAAGGAGCTGCAACAAAGGATTGATGTTTCTCATCTCTCTCCCTTCCTGTCTGTCCCTCTCTCTGTCTCTGTCACACGCATGCGCACGTGCACGCGCGCGCGTGCACACACACACACACACACACACACACAAAGTGTACCCTTTGCATAGCTTCAGTGACATAATACCTTCTGGATTATTTTTCTGTCTCTCCAACATGACTATTGTCTTCTTTATGAACCTATGTTGTTGCTCCATGACAGCAGTACTGTCATCTTTCATTCTTCTTGGTGTTCAGTCTGGGAGACAGTATTCACCCTCGTGGTTCTGACAGCCACCTATGTGACTGACCTGGGACTCTGGCCTTGCACTGTCCTCTTAGCTTTCTTTAGACCTTTATAATTAAACATTCTAGATACCTAAAACTCTACATGTCCAAAAAAATTCATCAACTGTTTCCTCCCAACCTGTACCTTCCTCGGCATTAGTGACACCATCATATATCCAGTGTTGTTCAGCTAAGAAGGAAAGAAATCGAAGAGAGGCAGAGATGGAAATCTCAGTATTTAGGGTGGGAGACTCCTGACGTGGCCCAGTTCAGCAGTAGGTTGAGGGAGCATATGGAAGACCATGCCCACAGGAGAGACAGCGTGGAAATTAGCTTTATTCAAAAGATTTTTTCCTACCATAATCAGTTCCATTTGTTCTTATAGTGTAAAAGCTATCAAAAACTAAGAAGGATTAAAGAATCATGAGCTTACCTATGCAATCACCATTTGCATCCTGCTTATAGCCCATGTTGCATTCACATCGGTAGCTAGAAACAGTAGGTATGCAGCGTCCGTTTAAACAGAGATTAGCATGGTGCTTACAGATATCTATTGTCTGGTTCAGAATAGCTATAGAAAATTAAAACACAAGTGGCATTTCATCATTACACCATGGACTACCCCTCATAGAGTTGATTTTTTAAAGGATATTTTAATAGTACATTAATTAGATATATATATATATCAAAAGCTACATTATTCTATATTGTATTAAAACTTTAAGGTTGAGGATCTAAAAAGTATTCTTGAGACACATGCTTGTAACTTGCATTTGTTAAGTTACACATCTGGAGACTCTGCCCACAATACTGTCTTTAAAATTTCAGGAATGCTCTACTGTACATTTGAATGCTTTCCATTTCCTTTTTTGTAACTGTGCTGAATATTCAGATAGAGTAAAAAGGCATTGTGCCAAAAAGAATAAACACCACACTGTAGGACATCATTAAATATTATTAGCAAGAGTAGTTCTTTTAAAAAGAATGAACTTAAATGTCAAGTACTCCAATGCCAATTCTGGCCTGAAGCCCACAGTTCTCGATTTCTTAAGTTATTCAACAAAAAAAAGGGTGAGGAAAAGAAAGATATTTCATTATAATATTTTGATAGGCACAGAGCAATGCTTATACAGTTTATCTCAGTTGAGAAATGGTCTTGGCCGTAATTCAAGGGCTGTATGAACAGGGTGGCTGCAAGCGGCCAAGTGAAATACCCTGGAACCAGAAACGTGCTCATGAATGGCGTCATCTGGATTGGAGCATGACTGTGCTCTCATCTCCATTTTCAGAGAAAGCCTGGGCCGCTCATTCTTTTCTCCACTTTGCAAAGTTAATGAAACAGAAAAATGATATCTTTCTTAAGAATTTTAAATTACTACATTTTACTTTAGACCCCGAAACAGACTTTTACATATATATTCTCTCTCTCTCTCTCTCTCTCTTTTTCACACACACACACACACACACACACACCCCTTTTGGGGAAAAAACATTAGGAATTATAATATCATTTAAGGCAGAAAACAAAAACATTTACACAATAAGTGAACACTCACTGAGTCCAGTGATGATGGGCCCCTGTCCCCCGGCCCCTACACCTGCTCCCCCAACGCCAGGAGAAAAGCCGTTGCCTCCAGGGATGGGGATGAAGCCCGTCCCTCCGGGGCCATAGCCATTGCCATTGCCATTGGGAGCGAAGCCATTGCCCCCAGTGCCTCCAGGTCGGGAACCAGCACTTCCTGGAATCCCTCCGATTGGAAGTCCATCCATGCAAAGTCTGTGGTATTCCTCTAGAAAGAAAAGAAAGTTCAGTTAAACACCAATGGATGGCTTTCTGCATAATAAAAGCAATCTGTGCGCTCTAACAGTCATTTTAGCTTATCTATACCTACATGATGTAAATAAGTAGGGTATTACCCTGACAAATATTTTCCATGCCAACAGTAGGCAGATTAAGGTATGTTTCACAGAAAAAAAAATTAAAACTTATATGCCATATTTTAACTGAGCTGCATAACCGAAGAACTGTCTGTATGAGCATTTTTATTTTATGTCCCTTAGTGAAACTCCTAAAATTCCAGATGACTGTGTATGCAAGAAATTTACCTGGATGGGTAAAAATTAAAAGCTTTAAGTAAGTAATTCATTCTATGTATTTTATTTTCTTGAAATGTCATCATTATTGCATCTATACATGCTTCCTATCTCTTTTATTCTCTTTAAATGGTTCATATGGCTTCAGAATATTTTTCCAATGTGGATTTTAAATGAAGATCATATTTAATAAGTTTTAAAATCTGCTCCTTATTTATCCAAGTATCAAAGTTGAGAGAAAAGAAGCAAGGACAATGACTGCCTTTATTCTTTAACTGTTCTCAGAATTAGGAAACTATATCAGAATAAATAAAAACTATTTAACTCTAGTAATTGTTTCAGTATTAATAACATTATTACGTATTATTAGTAGAACTATGGATTTCCAAAATTATAAACTATGCATTAACTCTGCTTTTTAAATTTTTTACTATTTGGTTTTGATATTTTATAGCTTAAAGAGTTTGAAAGAATGTGCCTGTTTTCCTCTATAAAAGTGTGTATAGATACATATTTTAAAAGCACAGTTCAAAAAATTTAAGTTTTAATAAAAAGTATAATTTAACATAAAGACAATGTAATAAAATATATTGATGTCCCTTTATGTGGTAAACATTAATTGTACTTAAATTTCACATGATAGGAACAAGAGAAGCTACTTCTCCTTCATCCTAAAGTAACTGCCTGATCTTGCCTCAGTTATACGGCAGTCAATACAGCAAAGTGAATGTGAGGCATCCTCCTACCCTTGTATTCTTAATTTTCAGGTCATTAGAAAAAAAGAAAATAGCTTCTAGGATTGAGACACTATCAGATAAAGGTACTACTGAAATAAAATATAAATGAAGGTTGAATTTGTTAGTCAAAGGTATTTAACTTCTGGAATGAAAGATCAGGAGGTTTTAAAACTGAAATGAAGTACAAACATCCAATAGAATTTTTAAAAAGCCTTGCACAAAGACAAGTGATAATCAGCTTTCAGGAATTCTGATATTAATAAACTGGACATAATCAAACCTGGTCCCAAATAACAACACCATCTTATCCCTCAGATAATACACCCAAGTCACACTGAGGACAGTAATAGGAACACAGACATGAGGTGACTTTAGAAAGAAGAGCAAAGTACACTAGTATGTTAGCACAAATGTTCTAATACTGTGTGTCCCGAAGAGCCTAGCCACCAGCCGCTCACCAGAACCTCGGACGGGACAGGCTTCAGGAATGGTTCCAAGGCCCCAGCAGCGGCCAGGCTCACAGCAGCACTGCACTCTTGTCATTCTGCCCGGGAGCTCTTGTGCACAGCGACCATTCACCAGGCCTGAGAAACATGTGCCTGTTCTTTGATCTGAACACGTGAAAATAAAATGGGAGACATGGCAGAATTATCTCAGGTTCTTACATTGATCATTTCACACATTAGAAGCAGCTAAATGAATTGAGTTATTTTACTTAATCTCTAGTGTGCCTATTTAGTCTCTTAATTTCTATTATATTTACTCGTTCCATTACTTATTTACTGAGAAAACATTCACTGAACACCTTCACTTAGCACTTGTGTTCCATGCCACATCCCAGAGATACAAACATGAAAGATGTGAAGCAGATATAATCCCAAACTGCAGTGAGAAGCCAACCCAGGCAGATCCAGAGCATGAAGGAGAGCAACAATCCAACCCCATCCTAGATCATCCAATCCCCAGCTGACTTGTAGATGTTTGCTGTTGTTTGCCACTGAGATATTTGTGAATGCTTGTTACACAGTAGTATCTGACTGATACAAGTTTATCTTAGAAAGGTTCATCAGAAGCATCTTTTTGAGACAGTGACATCTGAGAAGAGACTTGAAAAAAGTAAGATCATGAGTCATGTAGTTATCTAAAGGAAGAGCAGCTCAAAGAGAAAGAAGGGAATGTGCTTGTTGTGTGTGGAAAAACAAGGGTCTACCGTGACCTGTGAAGATGACACTGAAGACCTTCAGGTGAGATGATGGCAGGCTGTAGAACAACAAAGGAAAAGTGAAGATCTTAAAAACAGCTAGAAAAAAAGACAGGTTACCTGCTAAGGAATATTTAAACAATCACTGAGTAGCACCAACGGATGCTAGACACAATGGAATAGTATCTTCTGTACACTGCAACAAAATAACTGTCCATCTAACACTCTGTCTCCCAAAAAAACATCTTTCCAGAGGGAAAATCAAGGTCATTTTCATGAATACAAAAACAGAGAGAGAAATTTCTACTAAAAGTTTCTCTCCAAAGGAAATTTTTGAAGAGGTGCTTTAGGCAAAAAGAAAATGATTCCAAGTGGAAAGTTTGGAATGTATGAAAGAATGAAGAGGAAAAAATATTGTTAGGTACTTGGGTAAAATCTAAACGGGGGCTAAAATATCAAACAGCAATAATGATTAATTGTTGCCAAGAATTTTTAAAAATGGAAGAGGGAGATCAAAGTATAACCATGCTAATATTCTTCTATTGTTTAGATATGGGTTAACAATACAGATTTAACTTTGACCTGAAGTTACATATGCGTCTGAAAACAGAATAAGGGACTAAAACTACAGAAATAACGTAAGTAACTTCTGAACAATAGAAGGAAAAGAATGGAATACCTGGGAAGAGGGAACCCTGAATAAATCCAAAAGCAAGCAAGAGGAAAAAAGTAACAAGAGAGTAATTTAAGTAAAAAGCACAAAGAAGGTAACAGAAATAAAAAAAAAATACATCAGTTACTATAATAAAAAATGAATTTAGCCTCAATTTAAGAAAGATTTTCATGCTGTGCAGAAACAATTTAGGTTTTGACTGTTTAAAAGAGATACATTTAGCCCTGGCCGGTTGGCTCAGCGGTAGAGCGTCGGCCTAGCGTGCGGAGGACCCGGGTTCGATTCCCGGCCAGGGCACACAGGAGAAGCGCCCATTTGCTTCTCCACCCCTCCGCCGCGCTTTCCTCTCTGTCTCTCTCTTCCCCTCCCGCAGCCAAGGCTCCATTGGAGCAAAGATGGCCCGGGCGCTGGGGATGGCTCTGTGACCTCTGCCTCAGGCGCTAGAGTGGCTCTGGTCGCAACATGGCGACGCCCAGGATGGGCAGAGCATCGCTCCCTGGTGGGCAGAGCATCGCCCCTGGTGGGCGTCCGGGGTGGATCCCGGTTGGGCGCATGCGGGAGTCTGTCTGACTGTCTCTCCCTGTTTCCAGCTTCAGAAAAATGGAAAAAAAAAATAAAAAAAAAATAAATAAAAGGGATACATTTAAAACACAAGGAAGCAGGCCCTGGCCGGTTGGCTCAGTGGTAGAGCGTCGGCCTGGCGTGCAGAAGTCCCGGGTTCGATTCCCGGCCAGGGCACACAGGAGAAGCGCCCATCTGCTTCTCCACCCCCTCCCTCTCTCCCTCTCTGTCTCTCTTCCCCTCCCGCAGCCAAGGCTCCATTGGAGCAAAGATGGCCTGGGCGCTGGGGATGGCTCCTTGGCCTCTGCCCCAGGCGTTAGAGTGGCTCTGGGCACAACAGAGCGACGCTCCGAAGGGGCAGAGAATCGCCCCCTGGTGGGCAGAGCATCGCCCCTGGTGGGTGTGCCGGGTGGATCCCGGTCAGGCGCATGCGGGAGTCTGCCTGACTGTCTCTCCCCGTTTCCAGCTTCAGAAAAATAAAAAAAAAAAAAAAAAAAAAAAAAAAACACAAGGAAGCAGAACAAGTGAGAGGAAAATATAACATAGGCATATGCTTAAAATTACACTCCTACTCACAAAATGTGATGCAAAATAAGGAGGTAAAATATGCCAAGAGAAGATATTTAGAGATTGACATAAAGAAAAGAAAATAAACTTTATGAGAGTTAATACATAATGAAAAAATGTTCAATTCACCAGGAAAAGACAGTATTTTAAAACACTCATCATCTCGTAACATAACATCAATATATATAAAACAAAACTTAAAAAAAAACCACATTAAAAAAAAAAAACAAATCTACCACCACAGTGGGATAATTATACAACTCTTTTAGTAACTGACAGATACACTGGACAAAATTCAGCAGGTACAGAGAAAATTATAACAGTACCATTAACAAGTTTGTTCTAATGGATATATCTATGCAACAAGTGGAGAAAACACATCTTTTTCAAGCCCATATAGGAGATTTGCAAACCAGAAAAAACCCTTACACTTCTAAACAATGCATGGGTCAAATAAAACAAAACACTGGAAGTAAATGAATATGTGTAAAAATAAGTAGATGCCAGCTAGGAATCCATCAGGGATCTAGATATAACTAACACTCCCAAACTTTGGGAGTCTGAAGTCACATGGCAAGGGGTCTACAAATCTTACACTGAAGACTGCAACGCATATGAGAAACACCTCACAATATATAAGCACTAGAGATTACCACTATGGAGATTCTATTGTGACTAATAAAATACAAACTCATTGAAAATTATTATTTAATACTCAGGATCTTTTTCATTATGTATTTTCTCAATTTTTCACTATGTGTTATCATCATGCGAGGATCTGAAAACATTCTGATGTTCAAGAGAGGCTTTTAAAATACATCACTACTGTTCTACAGTTTGGGAGCCTCTGATCAGTGCCATAAAATGTATTCAAGGGAACCATGTTGCTGGTGAGATGGTGGAGGGGCAGAAAGACAGGATTGGAAGTAAATGATAACTTCCACAATTATTCTCTTCTAATAACATCGGGAAGGCAAACCATTTACCGCCAATCCTTTGAGTCAAAAATATACCATGATAAGATACAGATCAGTGTAGTGTGATGTCTTGTAATTAAGGTGTCCCCAAAAATATATTTCAAAACCAAAACAGTGGCTAGCACATCTGAAACTGTGTGGTTCTTAGAAAGCACTGATCTGAAAATGTGTTATATGGAAAAGTATCTGAAATAGAGAGAGCCAACCAGGAGTTGAGCAGGCATACCATCTCTTGGAACAGGGAACTATTAGGGGCAAAGGCAGATGAAGCATATTTATTACACCATTAGGACAAATCCTTGTAATGCTTGGTATATGTTTAACTGTACGACTGACATGTCACAAAAATGAAAACAAGCCTATTCCTCCAATAATCTCTTATCACCCTCACTATACTCACTCACTATACTTCACTTACATGAAGTCTTATTTAAAGCAACGCTGAAAAAGAGGAAGCAATCCATCTCTTCTGATTAAAATATAAATCTATCTAGAAGTAAAAATAATGGTACTATTATCAGAGTTTGTTCCATGGCTTGACATTCAGTCTAAACTTGACTTAAGAGAACTAACAGTTAATTATACAATGTGATGAAAACTTGGTAAAAGTTGGAGGTTGTACCTGGAAATAAATATGTCTCCTGTTGAGTAAGCTTTGCTCATTAAAAATGAAAGGTTCAGCCAGAAAACACCAACACCGATGAGGTTAGCTCAGGTCAGAGTACTAGCAGTGACAGTACTCGGTACATGCCAACCACTGTCTCAGGTCTCACCCCAGATCCTGGAGGCCTGCTCCCACCTCGTCCCCTTGACTGATTCTGCAGATTTTTGCTATTCCTAAAATACTTTCATGTTTCCATTACAAAAGACTAACTAGAACTAGGAACAATGGTTTTAAGGTTACTTTCTTTAAAATAATTGTTTCTTCCTCACTGTCTAACCTTCTCTTGCTGGGGCATTCTTTCTTTCCTTTTATGCGCCCGACCGGGATCCACCCGGCACGCCCACCAGGGGCGAAGCTCTGCCCACCAGGGGCGAAGCTCTGCCCACCAGGGGGCGATGCTCTGCCCCTCCGGGGCGTCGCTCTGCCACGACCAGAGCCACTCTAGCGCCTGGGGCAGAGGCCAAGGAGCCATCCCCAGCGCCCGGGCCATCTTTGCTCCAATGGAGTGGAAGAGAGAGACAGAGAGGAAGGGGGGGGGGTGGAGAAGCAAATGGGCGCCTCTCCTATGTGCCCCGGCCGGGAATCGAACCCGGGTCCCCTGCACGCCAGGCCGATGCTCTACCGCTGAGCCAACCGGCCAGGGCCCATTCTTTGTTAATTAACACTACTATTCCTGTTCCCAAGACTGTACTTTCAAGGGTCATTTCTATAGTTCGTTCCTGTTCTACCAGTTGCCGTTTCTATGATGCTTCAATTAAAACTAAAACACTAGTTAGCATTCTGTTTAGCATTTTGTCTCCCCTTCCCTTTCAGTTAAGTATTTTTAGGAGTTTTGAGTTTATCTCTCCAGTGTTTTGTTGTAAATACACACATGCATATGTAACCAACACCCATCATTCACATAAAATGCCACATAGTAACAGCACATCCTGACATCTTTCTCATCATTGTATCAAGATCTCCTTCGTTTCTTTAAAATAGTGTCCCCCCATTGATTTTTGTGTCTGTCCTGCTCAAAAATCTTGATGGGCTCTCACTGCCCTCGGGTTCAAGCTGAAACTCCTCAGCATGGCAGTTAAGAACCTTTGCAATAAAATCTTGATCTCAACCTATTTTTCTCATTTTATCTCCAACGACCTTCCTACTCAGCAGTCTGTCCCAGCCAGGTGCTTCCCACCATCTATCTCCTCAGCCCACCCAGATGCTCAGCCGCTGCAGTCTTGATCACATCACACTTCCTCTGTGCTCAGGGCACCCTTATTTCTTTGGGCAGCTCCCCCCCATTTTTCAAGGTTGACATCAGTGCTCATTTCCTTGAGAATCGTCACTACAATAATCAGGCCTTCCATGTCAACTTATAGCATTTAGTGCTGAAAAAATTATTTAGCAATTAATCACCCACTGCCTCAAACTTTCTCTTATATAATTATTTTCTTTCTACATTATGTCTTCAGGTTTTGTTTTCTCAAGAATACTCCAAGGCAATATTGTACACTGAAACTTTTGTAAGGCTCAAGGCAACACACTAGGATGTTGTGGCAAGGTCACATGACAGCAAGGATTCTAAACACTCTCATTTTCTGAACCTCCCTTGAGTCCCTTGCTTAGGGTCTCTGCTAGAGCTCCAAGTGCACACGACAGCAGCAGGGACATTATCATGAACACAGAAATTGCTCCCTGAATCTTGTCAATTCATCCTTTACTCATTGCAGGCTGCCAATTACTCTTCTTGCCTAGATTACAATGTAAAAATTAAGTACTAAAAATGCCGTGGATATTACAATGACACTGACTTCCAAAACGACAGAAGGGCAATTAAACTGCTACAAAAATGCTTCTAAAAAAGATTATTAAGAATGTTTTAACCAAAAAGCCCTTCAATAGATGACTGGATAAAGAAGATGTGGTACATATATACTATGGAATACTACTCAGCCATAAGAAATGATGACATCAGATCATTTACAACAACATGGATGGACCTTGATAACATTATACGGAGTGAAATAAGTAAATCAGAAAAAAAAACTAAGAACTGCATGATTCCATACATAGGTGGGACATAAAAATGAGACTCAGAGCCATGGACGAGAGTGTGGTGGTTACATGGAGGGGTTTGGGAGAGGAAAGGAGAGGGGGGAGGGGAGGGGCACAAAGAAAACCAGATAGAAGGTGACAAAGGACAATTTGACTTTGGGTGACGGGTATGCAACATAATTGAATGACAAGATAACCTGGAGATGTTTTCTTTGAACATATGTACCCCATTTAAATGAATAAAAATTTATTTAAAAAAAGATTATTAAGAATGTTTCGACTCTTTTTAGAACTGACATATGTTAGTACTCCTTTGCTAAAAAGAGAAAGCTCTTTCCTGGGGTATTTAAAAAATTTGATGAAACACACTAGATAAAATTATATTAGAAATTTGACTTTTATACTTAGCATCAAATTAAAAGGAAAAACTATCCCCTTTTTGTAATTAAAATGTCCAGCTAAACTGCCCTGCCATATAAAACTATTTTTTATTGATGCTTTTATAAAGTGGAATAGACTCAAGATATATTTGTGAACTAGAATAAGGAACTAGGGAAGCAACTGCATATGCTACTCCTAGACTAAAGCTGCAGATAACATACAGTTTCACACTCAAGAAAAAGTTTTGAGCTTGTTCAACTTATTGTTAGCATATATTTGGTTACAAAATAAATAGTATGGAAATATCCATGACATATATAATTCAATCATAAATAAATTCAATTTAAGAAAATATAGACTCAGATTTTTGCAAATCTTAAGTCAAAGATCTCTTACACATTAAAATGTTAGATTTATTTTTTCTCATATATGAAAAACACATACTTATTCCAAACATAACATACTTATTCAAAAAAACTTGTAAGCTGCGTACTAATTTTAACATTGGTTTCATAATTTTAGAGAGTTGTTCTCCCCCTCCTTAGGGGTTTTCCTCTGTTCCTGGGTCAAATGCAGATACTGAAATGAACGGGGAACTCAGGCTTAGTACAGGACACACTGTGCCTCACTCGGGCAGGCTCTGAGCATTGAGGACCACAACTCAAGGCCACCACATTATGTGCAGCAGGGTGCCAACCAATGCAAAGCAGTTATTAACCAACATGAAATTCTTACATTCGCTATCATCTCATTCATTCATTTGTTCTCTGGCCAATTCTTTCAGAAAAGACCTACTGAGCCCAAACTTGTATGCAAGATTACTACATAGACATAATGCTGCATGAGGCAGGACCTATTGGAACTCACAGGCTGGCCAATGAGTAAAGCACAAGTACTTATGACAATATGATAAGCTCAGAAATAAAGGAAATAAAAGATATTATGGGAGGGGGCTTATGAATTTTGTCCAACAAGAAATATAAGTTAGCCTGAGCAGGTGATGGCACGTAGATAGAGCATTGGACCGGGATGCAGAGAACCCAGGTTTGAAACCTCGAAGGTCACCAGTTTGAGTGCGGGCTCATCTGGTTTGAACAAGGCTCACCAGCTTGAGCCCAAGGTCACTGGCTTGAGCAAGAGGTCACTTGGTCTGCTGTAGCCCCCGGTCAAGGAACATATGAGAAAGCAGTCAATGAACAACTAAGGTGCCGCAACAAGAGTTGATGCTTCTCGTCTCTCTCCCTTCCTGTCTGTCCCTATCTGTCCCTCTCTGTGACTCTCTGTCTGTCTGTCAAAAAAAACCAAACAAACCCCAAAAACAAAAAACAAAACAAAACAAAAGAAATATAGGTTAGGTAGGAATGGCTATAAAGAAACGTGATATCTAATTTGGGACTTAAAGGATCTGTTGAGTTATGTGGGGTTTTATTTTTTTAGAATTTTAAAAAATGTTAAAAAAGTACTTTTATTAAATCATTAATACAATGTCAGGATTTTCACATTTTCATAAATTACGTAGGACCGGCATCCTAGCTATGGAAGGACCAGAATTTCAGTTGAGTTTCAATGAGCACAGAGGGAGACTGCAAGATGCCACCGGCAGAGGGCTATTGTGGGCAGAGGCCTGGCGCTGTGCTCGTGTGCGGCAATGAGAGAGTGTCAAGTAGAAGTGAGTCCTGAATACAGTCTGGGTCAGGGTCTAAAGGGCTTTGAATGTCTTGGAAAAGACTTAGGACTTTTATATGTTAGGCGAGGGATAAAGAGAGTTTATCATGATTTAATGGTAAACCAAATATCTGATATTAAAAAAACAAAACACCTCTCAGTAAATCATTAGGAATCTTGATCTTGACTCTCTGAATATGATAGAGAATATGTGTCCTTTTCAATGCAAAAAAATGAACAGAAGTTTTGTCCGACTAAAGAAAGATTTAGCAATTTAAGTAATCAGAAAAAAAAATAATTTAGAAATAGGATAAGACAATACCGTTGGTTATGGCAAATTCTGCCTTCTAACTAATTTGTCTCTCTTCTTAACCCTCCCCAACTCCATTCCAATTCATTCTCAACGGCCTTTAATTACTCCACATTGCCTACAAATAAAATATATACACCTTTGGCTCTGTGGTAGAGCGTTGGCCTGGCGTGCAGGAGTCCTGGGTTCGATTCCCGGCCAGGGCACACAGGAGAAGCACCCATCTGCTTCTCCACCCCTCCCCCTCTCCTTCCTCTCTGTCTCTCTCTTCCCCTCCCGCAGCCGAGGCTCCACTGGAGCAAAGTTGGCCCTGGGCGCTGGGGATGGCTCCTTGGCCTCTGCCCCAGGCGCTAGAGTGGCTCTGGTTGCAACAGAGCGACACCCCGGATGGGCAGATCATCGCCCCCTGGTGGGCGTGCCGGGTGGATCCCAGTCAGGCGCAAGCGGGAGTCTGACTGCCTCCCCGTTTCCAGCTTCAGAAAAATACAAAAAAATAAATAAATAAATAAATAAATAAATAAATAAATAAAAAAAATATATACACCTTATGTGGTATTTCCTGAACTTCACAGTAATAACATCATTTATTTCTCCAGTCACATTTCTCCTAGCCATGTTCTAGAATATGTTTCCTGAAGCCAGTCTATGACATTCAGCCAGTGATGTTCAGTAATGACTCCCAAATCGACATTTCTCCCACAGAGTTGAGTCCATTCCTGTTTCAAGCTGTTGAGTGTGTGTGTGTGTATGTGTGCGTGCACGCGTGCATGTGTGTATACATTATTTTCCTATACACTTTAAGAAAATTAAGCCAACTTTGGTAGTTCTATTAATTTTCAATTCTCATAATTGTTATGTTGAATGGATCAAACATATTGTACAGTGCAATTGGCAACACTGACTCCAATATAGTTAATTACTCAGTTTTACAGATGTAACATGATATACTAAATGTTTTAGCTAATGTAAAATAGAAACTCTGGTTCATTCATAAAGAACAATTTTTATTCACATCTCATCATTCTAAAATGGGAAAGGGAGGCTCTAAGTGGACATCCTGCGTTTCAGAGCAGACTCTCAGCACGGTGGTGGAGAAACCTAAGTATCTGCCACCTTAAAGTACAGAAAAAAGCAGTGCAGTATCCTTGTAACACACAGGCAGGCGTCAGAGAGACCTGGATTCAAACTCTAGCTGCATGTATGGGGCCTTGGAACACTGTGTAAGTCACTTTACCCTTCTTCACCTCAGTTTGTTCATCTGCACATCCGAACAATTCTATGTATCACACAGGCTATTATAAGAATTACAAAACATAGTTCATAGGTCCAGTGAAGGCATATCCACTCACTACTCCTCTGAACAGTTATAACAATGACAATAATGATGACTATTTTATGGAGCATTTACTAGGAGAAACTGAAGTATAGACAGGTCAGTAGCTGGCCTGAGGCCCAAAAGCTATGAAATAATGAGATACTGTAGATGTACAATTCCTTGTACATGATATATGTTTCATAAGTAGTAGCTGTTATTTTTACCAGCACTACCACATTATTTTTTCTATTACTGCTATTGCTACTCTTCTACTATTTATGATGACAATATAGTATTCTAAAGGCAGCATCTATATTTCTCATGTTTACTGTTAGATATCAAGAACTAGCATAGTATTTGGCATATCAGTACATTTTTTTTTTTTTTTTCTTTTTTCATTTTTCTGAAGCTGGAAACAGGGAGAGACAGTCAGACAGACTCCCGCATGCGCCCGACCGGGATCCACCCGGCACGCCCACCAGGGGCGAAGCTCTGCCCACCAGGGGGCGATGCTCTGCCCATCCTGGGCGTCGCCATGTTGCGACCAGAGCCACTGTAGCGCCTGGGGCAGAGGCCACAGAGCCATCCCCAGCGTCCGGGCCATCTTTGCTCCAATGGAGCCTTGGCTGCGGGAGGGGAAGAGAGAGACAGAGAGGAAAGCGCGGCGGAGGGGTGGAGAAGCAAATGGGCGCTTCTCCTGTGTGCCCTGGCCGGAAATCGAACCCGGGTCCTCCGCACGCTAGGCCGACGCTCTACCGCTGAGCCAACCTGGCCAGGGCTTCATATCAGTACATTTTAAAATGAATTCGGGCCACAGCCCTTCTGTTGGTGGGACAGGATTTCTAGCTTACATCCCTGTCTGTATTTCCATTTCATCAAACAAGTGCACTTGGACACCACCATTGGGATTTACAGAGGCCCCGGCAGTGAGCTGCTGACACACTGACCTGGTGGGGGTAGGCAACTGTCACTACCCACATGTGCCCAGGTGACCATCTTCTAGTGAACCACGCAACTCCATTTGTGGGTGCTGGTTTAACTTTCCTAACTCCTGTTATCACATAAGTCTTGAATTCCTCTAAAGTCTAAGACTTGCTCCTCAATAGTGGTTGACCTACACATGACCAAAAAGCGCGGTTCCATCTTTCTAAACAAAAGAGAATATGCAAATGTATTTGACTTTCATGTAAATATGTTTAAAGTACAAAGTTAAAGGTGTCTATTTCTTTTTCATAACAACTGTTTTCACTAGAATAAACAAGGTCTAAGTAAACAAGACAGTGACTACATTCATGATTCATGGCAACAAAAAAAAAACCCTTTAATTACTACATTCTGTCTCCAAAGCAGATTTTAAAAAATCTTTCTCATGCCTTTGAGTCTCTAACTCTGGGCAAGAGCAATATCTTGAGGAAGCTCTTTTTATTTTTCATTTCCAAAATGACTCTGACAACAGAAAACAAACCCAAATGGATTCTGAAACTGAAGTCTTTGCAAAGAGCACCTGGTTTACCAATCTCTCAATAGTGGTACCGTTTATTTTAAATAACTCATCCAGCCATTCTCCCAATGGTTTCATAATCATTGCCATCTTCATACCTGTTCGGGCTGGTCTGCCATTGTAAAGAACCAGTGTATTGTGCCTTTAAAAATACAAGGCTTACCGATGCACCGAGAGCCATCTGTTGAGGTTACGTAACCACGTGGGCAAATGCAAAAATAGCTTCCCACGGTGTTGGAGCATTCGCCAGTTTCACATATTCCAGGAATGATGCTGCACTCATCGATGTCTAATCAAGGGAAGAAGGAGAAGATGATTGAGAAAGACCTTCATTAAATAGCTTTTAAAGGGATTTTATTAAAAAAAAAAAAGGCATGAGAGCACTCATGGTTGATTAGGTCAGATCATATAACCCTGATGATACTCTTGTTTCAGGCCTAAAGAATTTCTCACACATATCTATGGGAACTGAGATGAAAGCAAACTCCCATGGCAGTAAAACAAGGCCAACTAAAGCAAAACTCTATATCCCTTTTTTTCAAATGCAATTTAAATTGGAAATAAGTAAAAATGTCAACATTTTAGTTTCCATTCTACATCAATTAGGAATTATCCTACCACAGCCTTTAAACACACACACACACACACACACACACACACACACACACACAGATTATATTTTAAAAACATGGAGTAGCTATATTTTAAATTTTTATAGCTAATTTTCACACTAATTATTTAAACCAATAGAAAGTGGCAAATACTTTTTTTTTTTTCTATTTGGTTTCAGGAAATATTTTTGTACTTACATCTGAATGTGGGTATATTTGACATTCTGGGAATTAACTTCAATTTGAAAATAATATAGAAACATCACAAAGGGCAAACTTGTGAGGCTTTGGGACATGTCCAGTTTTCCTATTGTAACTCCCAACTAATTCATGCAGCTTACTCAATGCTGTGACTAGTCTATTCCCTTTCACATTAATAAAAGGTCTGCTTTCTTTTAAATTTTCACTAAAACAGGAAACCTGGACATTTATATAAGCTTTAATGTATTTTTTTCTAGTTCAATAAGCAGAGAGAGGTGGAAAGTCAAACAAAGCTACGATTAGGTACACTGGGAACTAATTGCTAATACATTCAAAAGGAAATGAGCCATTGTGAGGAAAATCCCAGCCATGCATGCTGGGAGCTGGCTGTCCTTTCGAAGGAACAGAGCTAGCAAAGACCAGTGAATACAGAGACCAATTATAAGAGCCACAAACAGATAATTACTGAAATATGAATTTGAGTATTTAGTTTCTTTTTAGTATTTTTTTAGTATTTATTTTTAAAGAAATGTATCAATAAAAAACGGGGAAATGAGACTGCTATTATAAATAGAAGAAAAAATATTTAACCCTCACAATTAAAAAAAATAGTTGGTAATGCCTTTCTTGAATTCCTCTATTAGTCTATGCATTTTTTCCTTTCCCATCTATTCTGACAAGTCACTCTTGCCTACAGGCTGTATTATGAAATAACTATATGCTTGTGCGTCTTGTTGGAATACAATATAAAAAAAGTTACCAGATACATTCTCTGAAATAGTATCTTTATTTGAGGCTTAATAGGTAGCCACTGAAGGCACAGTTGTACAAATCAATATCTACCAATTCCCCAAGAGAGATCAGTATTCTAACATGAATTGACTGCATGAGGAACAAATATATAATGTCGTAAGTTACCACCAGATTTATTTCAACAAAACGAAAACGTGTGTGCAAAATTAACACCTGTTGCTTCTTGTGTTGCTATCTTAGCTCAGTGCATCCTAATAAAACCGATTTGGATTCAAAAGAAAAAGGGGGCACTAGAACAACTGTGTTTGGATCACCAAATAAATTGATCAACAAGGAAGACAAGAAAAGAGACAAGCAGAAAGTACAGCAGCAAGGAGGCCAAAAGTGAAGAACCAGAAACCTGCCTTCTGATCCTCTTACATCTAAAGTTATACCAACAGTCAAGGCACTGATGGGGCCACGGATTAACCCACATTCTTAAAAATTAGGAACTTAAGTCTTTCATTTAAGTATTAAGTCTTATTTCCAGGCATTTCCTTTCATAATAAAGAAATTCTTTGTGCTCTACTTCTAAGTACCTTTCCTGACAACAAAAAGAGTACAAAACTGAAAGATGTTTGACTTTTTTTTTTTTTTTAAGAAAGAAAAAATCTGGAACATAGAAGAAATAACACATGGAATGAAATTAAATTTGTGGGTTTTGTGTTAAATATTGTATTGTACAAAAACTCCACATTTCACAATTCTCCTTAGAATTAAATAAGAATTTTAAAAAGTTAGATTCACAATAATTATGTGTAAAAGGCTCTCAGTAAAGTATTTAAGAATTCTATGTGAAAAATAAGAATGTTTTTAATTTATTTTTGGGCTAGGCTCCCCCCACAGATTTTAAATATTAAAACTTTTGGTGCTTTTTTTAAAAACTGCATTTCAATGTTGTCATGCCCAACATTTATTCATCAATTTAAACTTAAATTTATCATTAACATTTATGTTAAGAAGGATGTATGCATTTAGCTCTTTGTAGTAGTATTTCTTCAAGAGCATATGTCATAATCAGATTTAGAAGTATTATCTTCTCAAATATGAAGTGTATATTGCCTAGATATACACAAGTGTGCCTAAGTCTGTTCATAGAGAAAAGCATTCTTAATAATGGGAATTGTTTTCACTCATGCTCTGCATACCTAATGGGCATCCACTTACTTTGCTTTGAACTTTTTAAAAAAAGTTTATCAGTTTGGAGGCTTTGGTCTGCAAATATCAGAAAAACTGATCCAAACTGACATGAACCAGAAATGTAATAGCTTGCGTGTCTGGAAGTTCAGAAGGGCATGGGTTTCAGGATTGGTTTAATCCAATTTCTCTTGCTCGAATTTTGTGAGACATGCTGAACTATGCCCTCCTCCGCGCTTCCACTCCATCCTGAGGGTGCTCCCCTGTTAGAAGCAAAATCGCTGCAGCAGCTGTAGGCTAGATCTTTGACTGAGAGAGACATCTAGCAGAAGAGAGGGGGGTCTCTTCCTGTGGTTCTCTTCTAACAGTGAGAAAACATTTTCCAAGGAGAACCAAGCGCAAGTCTTCCCTTTTGTTCTAATGTCCTCAACCAAGTCACATGCCTTTAGTGAGGAGAATGTGCTGACTGGAATAGGCCTGGAGTCCTGAACCAATTACTGTGCCAAGTGGGAATCCAGTTAGCTTCAGATTAATAAAACACAACAAAAACAAAAACATAAGCAAATCAATATTTTAGAAAGACAATGCTTATGTGTAATGTGGATAGATAATAAATAGTCCACTGATAAACAAGAGTCTGAAATAAGCCTTATGGAGGGGAGACAGATCAAGATATCTATAAGGAGAAATCAACAGGACTTTGCCCCGATTGACAAGATAGATGGAGGTGCTATTAACAAGGAATGTGACACAGAGGGAAGACTATATTCTGAGATTGAGTTTGGGACATTTTGAACGTGAGATGTTTGAGAGAAACAGGCAGAAATCCCAATTATGCAGCTAAAAATCAGTCAAGAGGTAACGCATGAAGACAGTCTTGGGTGGTTTATCACCAACTCTATGAATTGCATTTTGAAGTTGTAACAATAGATGAGATCTCCAAGAACACACAGAAATGAAAAGAGTTGAACTTAAGGAGGGAACTCTGAGAACCACCAAATGAATGTCAAAGGAAGGAAAGCCAGTGGGGACGGCTGGGAAGGCAGGGAGGGTCAGGAGATAAGAGGAAGAGTACGATGAACTGAACCAGCGCTAAGAAGAACACTGTCAAATAGAAAGCGGTTGGAAGTGTGCGAGGGGAGGGCAAAGAAAGAGGAGGACTGGAAATTGTTTGGTAATTTGTAGAGGCTAAACACTTTTTTTTTTTGAAAAAGAAAACTAGATCTAAGCAGAACCATCTGACAGGTTACTGACTGCCAAACCACATAACCTCCTATTTGTCAACCAACATCTACAACGTTTACTGTAAATGTTACTCAGAGCAGAATATAATGAATAATTCGGTAAGTGGTGCTAAGTGTGATCTCGGATATCACTGAATTCTAAGAACACTGCCCTAGAGATTGTCAATTCCAATATGTACACGTCATACATAAAAGCAATCCATGTAACAATGGTGTTACAGAGGCCTTAGCACAAATAAAACAAGAGATTATGTTTATAAAAAGTGTTCTTAGAATATTTTCTTTCCATGTATACCAAGGAAATTTATGTATATAGCCTATTCTGTATAATCTTTTTGGCATATAAAAGTATTTTTTTGCTTTATATTCAACTTCTATGAATTACTATACTGTTTGAAATTAGTAATATTTATGACTTAAATTTTACATGCAGTAAATTGCTATTTCAGGTTTCTATTAGGACAATGGACATTATTGAAATGATAAAATAAGTTGTAATAGAAAATTAATGTTTTATTTCCCCTTTTCAGATTTTTAAAGCAAGGTGTATATCAACTATACTCAGAATTTCATTGTATATTTATAAACATTTTTATTTAAATAGAATACTTGTTTAGTAATATAATTTGTTCATTTAAAGTATAAAATTCAGTGGTTTTTAGTATATTAGTAGGGTTATGCAACCATTACAATTTAATTTGAGAACATTTTCATCCCCCAAAATTTATTCTATCCCATTAGTTCTCTACCTACCTTCCTCCAAGCCCTAAGCAATAACTAGTCTATAACCAATACTAACTAATCTGTGTCTGTAGATTTGCCTGTTCTAAATATTTCACATAAATAGATTTATAAAACATCTGATCTTTCATCTTATTTTTCACTGAGTATAATGTTTTCAAGGTCCACCCATCTTGTGGCATATATCTATACTTCATTCCTTCTAATTGCTGAATAATATTCCACTGTATGGATATACAACTTTTATTTATCCATTCATTACATGGTAGGTACTTGAGTTGTCACCATCGGGGGCTGTTAAAAAAAGCTGTTATGAAAATCCTAGTACTTGTTCTATGTGGACATATGTTTTCTTCTCACTTGATTATATACACAGAAGTGAAATTGCTGAGTCCTATAGTAACTATTTTTAACTTAAGAAACTGTCAAATTTTTCCAAAGTAGCTGTGATATTACATAGTATTGTTAGCAATATATGTTGGTTCCAATTTCTCCACATCCTGCCAACACTCATTACCCTTTTTATTGGAATGGTGTGATGTGGTATCACACTGCAGTTCTGGTTTGCATCCCTCTAATGACTAATAATGTTGAGCACATTTTCATGTGCTTACTAGTTTTTTTTTAATCTCTTCTTTGGAGACTACTCAATTACTTTGCTTTTTGTGTGTGTGTGTGTGTGTGTGTGTGTGTGTTTTTCTGAAGCTGGAAACGGGGAGAGACAGTCAGACAGACTCCCGCATGCGCCCGACTGGGATCCACCCGGCACGCCCACCAGGGGCGACGCTCTGCCCACCAGGGGGCGATGCTCTGCCCCTCCGGGGCGTCGCTCGACCAGAGCCACTCTAGCGCCTGGGGCAGAGGCCAAGGAGCCATCCCCTGCGCCCAGGCCATCTTTGCTCCAATGGAGCCTTGGCTGCAGGAGGGGAAGAGAGAGAGAGGAAGGAGGGGGTGGGGGTGGAGAAGCAAAGGGGCGCTTCTCCTATGTGCCCCGGCCGGGAATCGAACCCAGGTCCCCCACAAGCCAGGCCGACGCTCTACCGCTGAGCCAACCGGCCAGGGCTACTTTGCTCAGTTTTTAACTGAGTTGTCTTTATATAATTGAGATGTAAGAGTTCTTGATATACTGTCCCATATTTGATACATGATTTATAAGAAAATTTCCATATGAACCTTAGGATTAGATTGTCAATTTCTGCTAAAAAAGCAAATTGGGATTTTGACAAGTATATATGTTGCATCTATAGATCAATTTAGAAAGTATTACCTTCTTAATATTAAGTTTTCTGGCCTATAAATATGGGATCTCTTCCCATTTATTTAGATCTTTTTTCACTTCCTTCAACAAGGTTTCGTAGTTTTAAGTGTAAAATACTTTGACTTCCTTTAAATTATTCCTAAGGATTTTATTCTTTTGGATTCCATTTTAAATAAAATTCTTTTTTAGTTTCATTTTCAGAATGTTCATCACTAATATATGGAAATACAACTCATTTATATATGTGGATATTTTATAACAGCAACCTGGCTAAACATTTATTAAATTGAATGTTGTGTTAAGAGGACACTTTCTCTACTTTAGTGGATATCTTACTCACTTTAGTTGATCACTTATCCACTAAAGGCACACATCATGTGCAAATTATAGTTTTATTTCTTCCTTTCTAACCTAGATACTTTTTATTTCCTTTACTTGCCTAATTACCCTACCTAGAACCTCTAGAACAGGGATAGTCAACCTTTTTATACCTACCGCCCACTTTTGTATCTCTGTTAGTAGTAAAATTTTCTAACCGCCCACCGGTTCCACAGTAATGGTGATTTATAAAGTAGGGAAGTAACTTTATTTTATAAAATTTATAAAGCAGAGTTACAGCAAGTTAAAGCATATAATAATAATTACTTACCAAGTACTTTATATTGAATTTTTGCTAAGTTTGGCAGAATAAATCTTTATAAAACAACTTACTATAGTTAAATCTCTTTTTATTTATACTTTGGTTGCTCCACTACCACCCACCATGAAAGCTGGAACACCCACTAGTGGGCGGTAGGGACCAGGTTGACTACTACTGCTCTAGAACAACGTTGAAAAGAAATTTTGGGTGTGAACTTTTATTTTGTTCTTGATCTTAGGGGAAACAGTCATTCTTTGACTGTAAGTACATGATGCTGGCTATAGTTTTTTACATGCCCTTTATCCAGTTGAGAATGTTTCCTTTTATTCCTAATATGATCATGTTATCCTAAAAGTGTGTTGGATTATTTTCAAGTGCTTTTCCTGAATCTGGTGAGATGATCCTATGGTTTTTTTGTCCTTTATTCTACCTACATATTACATTACTTGATTTTCAGATGCTGAGTCAACCCTGTATTCTTGGAATAAATGTTAACTGATAATGATGCACAATCCTTTTTGAACGTGGCTGGATTTGCTGTGCTGATATTTTCTTGAGGATATTTAAATCTACATTCATAAAAGGATTTAATCTGTAACTTTGTTATTTTCTTTCTGGTTTTGGCATCAGAGTGACACTGTCCTCAGAGAATGAATTGGGAGGCACTCTTAAAATTCTCTATTTTAAGAAAAGGTTTTTGGCAGTTTGGTATTCTTTTTTGAATGTTTGATAGAATTTACCATTGAAGCCACCTGGGCCTAGGATTTTCTTTCTTTGCTTAAACGTTTAAATCATTAATTTAATCTCTTTAGTTTTTATATCATACTTATGATGTATTGTTACAATCTACTCAGACTTCTATTCTAATGCCAGTTTTGTTTGTTTGTGTCTTTCTACAAATTTGTCCTTTTTGTCTTAGGTATCTAATTTACTGGCATAGTATTATTCATTGTATTATTTTATGGTCATTTTTGTAGGTTAGCAGTAATGTCCCTTCCTTCATTTATGATTAATTTATGCTCTCTTCTTTTTCCTTGTTTAGTCTAACTAAAACATTGTTGATTTTGTCAATCTTTTCAAACAACCAACTGTTGGTTATTGACTTGGAAGTCTTCGTTTTTTTATATTTATTTATTTTTGTATTTTTCTGAAGTGAGAAGAGGGAGGCAGAGAGACAGACTCCTGAATGTGCCCAACTGGGATCCACCCGGCATGCTCACTAGGGGGCGATGCTCTGCCCATCTGGGCCATTGCTCCATTGCAACCGGAGCCATTCTAGTGCCTGAGGCAGAGGCCATGGAGCCATCCTCAGTGCCCGGGACAACTTTGCTCCAATGGAGCCTTGGTTGTGAGAGGGGAAGAGAGAGAGAGAAAGGAGAGGGGAAAGGGTAGAAAAGGAGAGCAGATGGGTACTCCTGTGTGCCCTGGCCAGAAATCAAACCTGGAACATCAACACACTGGGCAACACTCTACCACTGAGCCAACCAGCCAGGGCCAGAGTCCTCTTTTTTTTTTTTTAATTATTTTTATTTATTTATTTTAGAGGAGACGGGGGTGGGGGTGTAGCAGGAAACATCAACTCCCATATATGCCTTGACTGGGCAAGCCCAGCAACCTCATCATTCCAGGTCGATGCTTGATCCACTGGCCACCACAGGCCAGGCTGGAGTCTTCTTTTTAGTACAGATGTTCACAACTATAGATTTCCCCCCGAGAACTGTATTAAATAAATCTCATAGGGCATGACCTATGGTGGCGCAGTGGATAAAGAGTTGACCTGGAATGTTGAGGTTGCTGGTTCGAAACCCTGGGCTTGCCTGTTCAGGGCATATATGAGAGTTGATGCTTCCTGCTCTGCCCCCCTTTTCTCTCTCTCTCTCTCTCTTCTCTCTTTCTCATCCCTCCATAAAATAAATACATAAATAAAATATTAAATAAATCTCATAGGTTTTGCACATTTTGTGTTTGTCATTCATCTCAAATTATTTTTTAGTTTCCCTGTGATTCTTCTTTATACAATTGGTTATTTAGGAGTATGTTGCCTAATATCCATATATTTATAAGTATCTCAAATTTCCTTCTGTTATTAATTAATTTCATTTATTTTCATTATGGTTGGAGCACATCCTTTGTATGATTTCATTCCTTTTAAACGTATTGAGCCTTGTTCTATGGCCTAGCATATGGTCTATCCCAGAGAATGTTCTGTGCGCATTTAAGTACAATCTGCTGATGTTAGGTAGGGTAGTCTCTTGATGTCAGTGGGATCTAATTAATTTATAGTGTTGTTCATTGTTCTATTTCCTTACTGGTCTTCTGCCTAGTTGTATTATTTTTATCCATTAACAAAAGTGTGTTATTGAATTCTCCACTACTATTGACGAATTGTCTCCTTCTCCCTTCAATTCTGTCAGTTTTCCTTTATATATCTATTTGGGGCTCTGTTGTTAGGGCATATATAATTGTATAACCACTATAACTCTGATGGATTAATCTTTTTATCATTATGAAATGTTCCTATGTTTAGGAGCATTTTTTACTTAAAGTCTCTTTTGTCTGAAAACAGTTTAGCTATTTTAGCTGGCTGTCATTTGCATGATATATTTTTTCATCTTTTAATTTTCAAACTATTCGTTTGTTTCTGTTTTTTTCCTAAAGTATGTCTTCTGTAGCCTGCACAAGGCACTTACTGGTTAAACGTTGGGTTTAAAGTCCCCTCAGCCAGTTAGATTTTTTCCCTTTATTGTTGGATGTACGCATGGCTTGGAAATTGTTGTTCAGGAAGCTTATAGGTTTTCTGCCCCATGCTCAGCCAAGGACTAGTAGCTTGGAGGTTCTCTCTCTGATCTGTCTTGAGAGGACACAGACTTGAGCATGCACATAATTTCTAACTGCCAGAAATGACTGTGCTATTATTTTTAAGCCTGGGTACATAGGAGTCACGCCCGGGTCAGAATAATTTAAATTATTCAATGTTTGGTCAGAGGTTGTGTTTAAGCTCTTTGTGTCAGTGACACTTCTGCCTGTGTTGACGGGTTTGTGTGTGGCTTGAGGAATGCTTTCAAGTCTGTCACACATCCTACTCCAATTGCTCCTGTGTGGGTGTGCTCACCCTTCTCAAACCTCAGAGTTGACTATGATCCTAGAAGGGGTCTTCTGAACTCTCTCTCCCCTAACTCTCTCTCTGAAATTTCTGGCTGCTCTGCTGTTTTGCTTGAATCATGGAATGACTAGCCTCCTCTTAATTGCTTTCCACCAAAATTTCTACTGTGTGTGACAGTGACCTTAGGCTTGGAGTTCTCTATTCACAGTTTCAAATAAAGTCATTCCCACAGGCAGAGCTGAGGGGCTCTCTCAGTCGTCTGCCTGCTTTTCCCCTGGGCAGTGCAGTAATGCTGGGGGCAGAATCTCATTTTACCTAGAATGATGCCTCTGCTCTATCAGCAGGTTCTGAGGCAGTGGTTCTCAACCTGTAGGTCGCGACCCTGGCAGGGTCGAACAACCAAAACACAGGGATCGCCTAAAGCAATGAGATTACATTCCGAATCATAACTGTAGCAAAATTACAGTTATAAAGTAGCCACCAAAATTATTTTTTGGTTTGGGGTCACCGCAACATGAGGAACTGTATTGCGGGGTCATGGCATTAGAAAGGTTGAGAACCACTGCCTGAGGGAAGAAGATGGGCAGCTCTTGGCATTTTCAGTGTAGCTCTTCCTGAGTGGAAGCTCTGCTCTATGAATAAGCTGTAGGTGGGGCATTCAGATAACCACCATTCTTGGCCAGATGCACCTGGAGTAGAGCTTCCACCTATGGGGGAGAGCTGGGTGAGGAAAGGAGAGCAATCCTCTTTGCTGATCCCACCTGGGTTATAGCTTCTGCAAAAGGACCAAGGGTGGGGTGAAGGGATAAGAAACACTGGGAGCCTGGCTCTCTTGCAGTGAAACCCCAGCTCCAGAGTGGTACCTGTGAAAAGTGGTTAGCCCTTGTCCTCCTGGCTGCACTCACGTGGAGAAGAGCATCCAGGTAGAACTCCTGGAATACAGAGATGGGCAATGGTGGAAAGGGAGCAAGTAGTGGCTCAAATATTTTTGACTCCTGCTGTTCTTACCAAGATTTAGTAGTAGAGGCTTAAAAATTAATAACCATTTGCTATATGCCCTTAGAATTTTAGGGGCTTTATTGTTTATTGTTTTGTTTTTTCTTAAATAAATTTTATCAGTTCAATTCTCATTTTGCTGGGGACAGGGTCTAGTGAGGTACTTGCTTAACAATCTGGAAACCTTTCCACAATCACGGCAATCTTTCCATGCCATACACTTTTCCATTTACTTCAGGTTTTCTAATTTAGTATAAACCACGTACCATTGGAGGAGACCTTATTTATAACATCTTTATAATCAGGAAAGTTCATATATTAACCCTTTGAGTAGTGAGTTTTTTTTTCATGCTTGTTGACCCCTGGGAGTGAGTTTATTTGAAAAAAATGAAATTAGTTCCAGTTACAGTTTTATTAGCTTAAAATCATGTTTGTTTGATAACCAATTTATGGAAACAAGAAGAACATACATTTGCCTTCTTTTAATGTTGCCTTACACATTTTTTTAATGTTTTTTTTATTTATTCATTTTAGAGAGGAGGGGGAGAGATAGAGATAGAGATAGAGATAGAGAGATAGAGAGAGAGAGAGAGAGAGAGAGAGAGAGAAGGGGGAGGAGCAAGAAGCATCAACTCCCATATGTGCCTTGACCAGGCAAGCCAGGGTTTTGAACCGGCAACCTCAGTGTTTCCAGGTTGACGCTTTATCTGCTGCGCCACCACAGGTCAGGCCACCTTACACATTTTTAAAAGAAAAATTTTTGTTACGATTATACTCTGGACGGTAGGAGGCACGAGGATGTACATGAATGTTCGTACTATGTACTCAAAGGGTTAATTTAACTTCTTTAGACCAGCCAGTTAGTATATAATTTTTTTTTCTCTTATTTACAATGTATGTGTGGGAAGGGAGAAAGATAATAATCCCTAGAATCTTCTTCTGAATTATTTTTCCCCTTTGAATGTAAGAGCATAAATAAAATCTGGTAAGATTAGTTGGAAAATTTCTGAATTATCATTCTGTTTTACTTTCAGGTCTAATTGATAAATATTAGCTTTAACTTTGTTCTGTTATTTGATCAAGAATATTTTTATAAAAAATGGTTGAATCATACTAAAATTTACACATGTGGAAAACTTACTGATTGTACCAAGCCATAAAAATTTAACTTCTTAAACAAATAATTTGTCTGAAATAATAAAAATGCTATTCATTCTTTAAAATTCTCAATTTTCCTTCGTTATATAAACAAGTCATCAAAATTTAATTGGCCATCTACTATTCATTCAAAAACTTATTAAATAATTACTGATTATTTACAGTAGTCAAGGTATGAAAACTACCTATACGTCAATTGATAGATGAATGGATAAAGAAGATGTGGTATATACACACCATGGAATACTATACATCAATAAAACAGAATGAAATCTTGCCATTTGCAATAACATGGATGGATCTAGAAGATTATGCTAAGTGAAATAAATCAGGCAGAGAAAGATAAATACTGTATGGTTTCACTTCTATGTAGAATCTGAAAACAAAAGAAAACAAAAATGACTCATAGAAACAAAGACCAAAGGGTGGTTATCAGAAGGGAAAAGGTGGGGGGATGGATAAAAAGAGAAGAGAAGTATAATCAACAATATTGTGATAAGTTTACATGGAGATAGATGATTACTAGAATTAGTAGGATGATCACATTATAAGGTATAAAAATGTCAAATCACTATACTGTATACCTGAAACTTTTATAACCAATAAAAAATGTATTATCAACTATATTAAATAAAAATAAATTTTAAAAAATAAAAAAGAGAAGGTTGAACAATAATTGACAAATACACGTACCCCAAAACTATTTTCAGTGCACACTGGAGTATTGCTATAATATATATTGTTAGCAATAAGAACAGCACAAGGTGTTATGTCAGTGATGTCAGATCAGAACAAAGGTAATTAGAGCTTCCTATAGTAATTTTATGGAGAAGAGGAGCCATCACTGTTCACAAGTTCAGGTGTTTTTGTTGGCGGTGGTGAACACAGCATCAGGTGTTAGACTGGTGGAGTCAAATCAGACATTGGTTCAGCAACCTCGGTACTTGAGTTGTGGCTAAGAAAGAATTCAGAGCCAAAACTCAAACTATAAGAGAAAGTTTATTTAGAAAGTCACAGCAGAAGAAGTGAGAGATAGAAAAAATAGGCTCAAGAAACAAGTTACAGAGGCAAAAGAAGAGGCCCCTGGAGCTTAGGAAAGAGAATGGTAAAGGTAACGCACCTGGGGCAAGAGTGGGACAGAGAAGGTGCAAGTGTGCTCCTGAGAGGGAGGGTGTGCTGGTTCCTCCCTCTTAAGGGCTTTTACGGGTGGGGATTTTAGAGGAAATCCCAAGGGAGGACCCCAGTAGAATATTCATCAGTTCTCCAGTGTGTCCTTTCATGGCCATGGTCTCCACTGATTGGTCAGCACCAGGGTAGAGGGTGATTAGTCAATGCAGCTGGTCCTGAGGTCAGCTATGGTGTTGCTTGTCTGGTTTTGCTGCTTGTCTGGCCATGGAGCTGAAACACAACTGAGACCTAGATGTATACGTATTTGATAGTGGTCATAACCTCATTGTCCTGGGGGCTTAATATTTAACCCTTTGAGTAGTATGAATGTTCATGCACGTCCTTGTGCCTCCTGACCATCCAGAGTATGAGATAACAAAAATTTTTCTTTTAAAAATGAGTAAGGCAACATTAAAAGAAGGCAAATGTATGTTCTTCTTGTTTCCATAAATTGGTTATCAAACAAACATTATTTTAAGTTAATAAAACTGTAACTAGAACTAATTTCATTTTTTGAAAAAAAGAAAAAAAAGACTCACTCCCAGGGGTCAGTGAGCATGAAAAAAATTCACTACTCAAAGGGTGAAAGTCTATTCTGTAGCCCATTTGTTCTTCTCCCTTTAAAGGGGTCTAACCCAGACTTACTACAGACATGACAGGGAAGGAAAGGTCAGGGGAAGGTCTGAACCACATGACCAAAAATATGAGAGGGCAGGGTGTCTTGACCACATGACCAGCAACATGCTAGGGGAGAAAAGATTAACCTGAGGGTGAGGTCCTTATTTTCCCAGTTTTGCCAATTGCTTGGCATGTGGGACTCTCTCCCCTGGTGACCTTCTATACCTGGCCCATCATCCTTGCTCTGCTCATGTCTGTCTAACTGCCTACCACACTATATTTTAATAAGGTATATTTTGGTAAATTCAATTAAAAAAGCTATGTAACCAAATTTATTTTAAGTCCCCTTCCCTCTAAAATAAATAAATAATTGCTATTAAAGGACTTCAATCTGTCTATACCATGTGACAATTATACATAATCTCTAACCTCCATACTCTCTAACTTCCATGAATTTATAATCTATTAAGTACATAAATGTAAAACAAGGCACAACAATAGACAACTAACAATATGCCACCTCAATTCAATTACAAGAATCAGGAAAAACTCTTGGAGAACATACTAGCTAATAATGAGACCTGAAGAATAGGGGAGAGTTTCAACAAGCAGAAAAGATGGGAGAGGTTCTTCTAGGGAGAGGAACTACAGGAGCCAAAATATGGAGGTGGCCAAAAAAAGTATGGATGCAGAATAAAGTTTCCCATGAGCTACGGGTATTTATAATAGGAAATGAAAACTATAACTAGAAAGTTAGAATGCCATTCTCAGAAATCTGTCCTTACTTTGTAGCAAAAGAAGTAACTGAATCATAAATCAGGGAAAGAGACTAAGAATTTTAATTCTGGCAAAGATATGTGCTGCCAATGTTGAAAAAGAACAGGGCCAATGTAAGAATGGGGTCAGGAACAGTAATGGTAATGACATGGCCTAAGCCTCAGTTAATGAGGGTGGAACTAGGAGGATGGGATGAATGAAAGAAATATTCTGAAAGCAAAAGAAAGAATAAGGGGAAAGGGACAGGAAATTTTCATTATTGAGCTCATGTAAATTAAACTAGTGAAATAAATAAAAGACACATTGGGGAAAATGAATGATTTTATCATTAACATTTTGAACTATTAATATTTAGAAAACAGCTAAAAACCCACGGTAGATCTTTAGAAACTAATCATCATCTAAGACTAACATTAGTTGAAACTATCAATGTGAATAAAACAGTAATATAAGGTCAATATAAAGAGTAAAACAGAATAAAAAGTCAAGAAAAGAGAACATAAGAGAAAATAAAATATTAAAGATAGTTAACTGAAGGAATATGTTCATTTGAAAAGTGAAGAGAAAGAAATACGAAAGAGAAGTCAACAGGATTATTGAAAAGTTATTTAAATTTTTAAAAACTCAAATGTGCTTGCTGGCATCAGCCCGGCATATGGAAGTCCTGGGCTCGATTTCCAGCCAGAGCACACAGGAGAAGTGCCCATCTGCTTCTCCATCCTTCCACCTCTCCTTCCTTCCCCCTTTCCTTTCTCTTTATCTCTCTTCCCCTCCCACAGCCAAGGCTCCATTGGAGCAAAGTTGGCCCGGGTGCTGAGGATGGCTCCATGGCCTCCGCCTCCGGCACTGGAATGGACCCAGTTACAACAGAGCTGCGGCCCAGATGGCAGAGCACCACCCCCTAGTCAGCTTGCCAGGTGGATCTCGGTCAGGAGCATGCATGAGTCTGTCCCTCTGCTTCTCGCTTCAGAAAAATACAAAAAAAAAAAAAAAAAAAAAGAAGTCAAATGTGCTATGCAGATAATGGCTCGCCAAGGATGCCAGAGTCCTAATTTTGGGAACCTGTAAATGTGTCAGTTTACATGACAAAGGGGAATTGAGATGCTAATCACCTGGTTTTGTAATAAGAAATCATCCTGGATTATCTGGTCTTGGATCCAATGTAATCAAGGGTCCTTATAAATGAAAGAGGGAGGAAAAAGTGTCATATTCCAAGAGAGATTTGAAAATACTACACCAGTGGTAGTCAACCTGGTCCCTATCGCCCACTAGTGAGCATTCCAGTTTCATGGTATGTGATAGCGAAGCAACCAAAGTATAAATAAAAAGATAGATTTAACTATAGTAAGTTGTTTTATAAAGATTTATTCTGCCAAACTTGGCGAAAATCCGACATAAAGTACTTGGTAAGTAATTATTATTCTATGCTTTAACTTGCTGTAACTCTGCTTTATAAATTTTATAAAGTAAAGTTACTTCCCTACTTTATAAATCACCATTACTGTGAAACCAGTGGGCGGTTAGAAAAGTTTACTACTAAGAGAGATACAAAAGTGGGCAGTAGGTATAAAAAGGTTGACTACCCCTTGTACTACACTGTCAACTTTGAAGATGGCAGGGGGCCAAAGGTCAAGGAATGAGGGCAACTTTTTTTTTTTTTAACAGAAACAGAGAGAGAGAGTCAGAGAGAGGGATAGACAGGACAGACAGGAACAGAGAGAGATGAGAAGCATCAATAATTAGTTTTTCATTGCGACACCTTAGTTGTTTATTGATTGCTTTCTCATATGTGCCTTGACTGTGGGCCTTCAGCAGACCGAGTAACCCCTTGCTCGAGCCAGTGACCTTGGGTCCAAGCTAGTGAGCTTTGCTTAAACCAGAGGAGCCTACGCTCAAGCTGGAGACCTCGGGGTCTCGAACCTGGGTCCTCCGTATCCCAATCTGAAGCTCTATCTACTGAGCAACCGCTTCATCAGGTGAGGGCAACTTCTAAATGGTGGAAAAAAATGGAGCATTGGCTAGACACCCCAAAAGAAATGCAGTCCTGCCAATTCCTTGATTTTAGCCCTAGGAGACCCATTTTGGACTTCTGATCTGCAGAATTACAAAATAATAATAATAATAATAAAACAGTTACCCTGATGTGGTTGACTATTTTGTGGACTGTTGGTTGCAGACCACTGGATTACTGGTACAGACTATGCTTTTAGGGAACTTTAAAGTGAAGGAAGTCAGAAACAAAGAGTATACTGAGAGGTCATTAAAGAGACGAAGGAGAGAGGTTCTGTGTTAATGTGTTTTAGGATAACCTTGATTGTAGGTCCAGAGAACAAGTCAGGCAAGAGAAGGTATACAAGTCAGAAACCTAATTATATAATTAGAGTTAGAAGGGGCCTAAAAAGGTGACAGAATTAAGTGCAGAGCTGGAACAGTTTGCTCTGGAAAGATAAGACACTTTGTCAAGAGCAGGGAAAACGGAAAATGAGAATGTAGTAATAGAGGGAATCTGAGGTTGAATAAGTTCATGTCAAACAGTTCAGTCTTCTCAATAGAAGAAAATAGAGTACAGATGTACAAAACTTTCATGTGCATAAAAATCACCTGGAAAGCTTATTAAACATGCAGATTTTGACTTCTAGTCAAGATGCTTCAGTACTCCCCTTCTGCTCCAAACACATAACAGTGACAGATGACATATAAAAAGAGCGGAAAAAAAAGACCCAGCTGGTTTTTCAAAACACAAGATAAACATTTCCTTGGACCAGACACAGAATTGCAAAGCAGTGAGACAGCTGAAGCCAGGGGTTTGCTGGACTCTTGCCCCACAAGCTGCCAGCGGTGGCCAGGAGGTCTGAGTTGTACCTGATGACAATACCGTGTGATAAACACGAAGGCAGAAGATGTGCAGAGGAGGAAAGGGGCAGGAGAGACTTCCACAGGAAAGTGACAGCTACACTGAAACATAACACGAAGGCCTCCAGGAGGCTGTGGAAATAAAACAGAATGCTGTTTTCCAAGCACAGGGACGAGCACATGCAAAGGCAAGGCAGCAGGGAGCATAATTTATCTGAGTAGCTAAGTAAATGTGAATGTGTTTGAGTCACAGAGCATGTTGAAAGAAAGGAGGCTAGAGAGGTAAGCAGAGGGTGACATGCAGGAACTCTATCCTGAGAACAGGGGGCTCACACAGGGGAGTGACATGACTGAATTTGTGCTCTGGAAAGACCACTGTGGCTGCAACATAGAAAAGGAAATGCGGGGCAGTAAGCAGGAGTGGGGACATCTCAGAGAAAGCCATCTCAGTCATAGAGGCAGTGAAGGCAGAGAATGGATAAATTTAACATGTAATTAGGAAGTAGAATTCATCCAAATATCCTGGGGATAATATGGCCGTGTCAGGAAAGGGGGGTACCAAGAGTGGTACCCAGATTTATGTCTTGGAAATGAGAATGGATGGATGGTTGGGCCAGCCACTGAGATGAAGGACATGAGAAATGCTGGTAAGGTATATGTGGAGTGGGCACAGTGGGCTAAAGGCTCAGTCTGCGCATGCTGAGTGTGAGGGAATGGTGGGAACACCTAAAATACACACGGTCTGGAGGCAGCTGCACAGAAGAAATCCATGTCCTGTTTTGGGAAGCCAACCGCACATAGATAATTTTTTTTTTCTGTAAGAATGGGAAAAGTCCACCTAGCAATCCTGATGAAATTATTGATAGTTGTACTTGACTGGTGGATATTCCCTATATTACAATGGGTTCAAGAGTAAGTCAGAAGAAGGTAAATAGAGGATGGAAATGATTCCAAAGTTTGATGTGAAGAGAAAGGAAAAAAGAGGGCAGTGGCCCAAAGGGAAGATGAAAAGAGAAGGATATTTGTTTTAGAACGATGGAGAACACCAGGGGCTGTACAGAGGACGGAAGTCTGGTGTCCATCATGGAATATCAGTACCTTTGTGTTATTTCAGGGTTTTACCACAGAAAGATTATATCAATATATGCCTTCTTGATCCCTCCTTCCTCTTGTTACTGATCTAGGGAAGTACGTTTAAAATAGTCTCTGTATGTTAATATTAAGAGGCACTAAAGGAACTTTTAAATTAAGAGTTTGTGGTTCACGTAAGCAGAATAATAGTCATTTTTAAAGGGCTACTACTGTGGCAATGTAATGAGTGGTTCCCTTTTAGCTTGAAATCAATACTGCATCTCTCTAAATACTAATTGGGAGTAATTCAGGCATGAATTAAAGGTGACAAGAGGCAATCCATCAGTGCTTTTTAACACTATTGCAACAGTTGAAAAGTTATTTCTACAGTATTTCCAAAGGCATAAAAGTTACTGGTAACATAGTCAAACATTATGAGCTTAAATTTTTGGTCTGTATTCCAAAATGGTACTTCTTGGGAAGTGTAGCTATCTATCAGTAGTAGCTTTTCCTTTCTTTTCTCTCCATCTTTTCCCTTTTTTTTTCAATCTACTCAGAGTGGAAACATTTTGTTTTGCTTTGTTAGTCCCAGATAAATAAGACCAATTTATGTTTTAAAATATTGAAGACTTAAAATGATGAAGTGGACTTTCTGCAGGAAAATACTTTTCACAATTGAGTGCTAAGCTGTAAAAACTATGTCCTCCAGAACTCCTTCTTCCAATTCTCCTTGCTTTCCACAATTACCTAAAAATACTTAAATATAGAAAAATTAAATCAAAAGCTTTCTTACTATTGAGTAAAACCTACAACTTCAACAGTACAAAAGTCAGGAAGTTCCAAAGTTAAATTTACTATACCCAGTTGGACTCGGTAAAGATTCAAGAATTTAATATTTTGTTATCATTATTTTTCTTGTCAATAATACATGAAGATGTAATCATAACATCCTCAAGATTTTAAAAGTATTTTGGCATAATGCAGTAATAACCTTAATTTTTAAAATTTTGATCTCTTACCAATCCTTTAATAATAATATCAAGTCATTTATTTTGTATCTTTTAAATAAATTTTAAGTGAAAAAAAATTTTGTCCTATATTCCATTATAAAATTATCATATAAATATTCATTAATCTGTGCTTTTCATAGTTATTAGCATAAAAGGAAGTAACGATGTGGGTGGAGCGCAGAGCGCATTCCTAGCAGCTGTGGCTGATGCAATGCTGTGAGAATACTCCAGCTCCCAGAACCCTCCTGGGCACACCCAGGAGGGAGCTTGCCCACTGTAAGAAAGTGACTCAGTGCTCACCAGGCAGCTCCCTGACCTTTTCAGCCATTGGCTTTGAAGAACACGCTGTAACACCCTATAGGCTAACCCTGTGTATATAAGCTAGCTTGCTTCCTGAATAAAGTGGATCTGCGTCACTGAACCTGGTCCCCGGAGTTGGGTCTTTGTGTCTTCGTCGTCCTCACCTCCAGCAGGACTTGTTCACATTCTGGTGCCTCGAACAGGGACCCAGCGGCGCTCAAAGGACGGGTGAGTGACCCTCTGCAACGGGGAACCTTCTCCCCCTCTCCCGAGCCCCGCAGGCTCGAGCCCTCTATGCCCTATTGCAGAGTAGGCGAGTTAAAGTTTGTGAAAAGGATCTCTGTACTTACTGGGAGATTCTCTCTGGTTTCAAAACCTGGATTGAGGATGCGCCCCTCTGGGACCCCGATACTTGGGACCCTGATACTTGGGCCCGAGCTTTCCGGAGCATCCGTTCAGCCGAAGTACATGGGGGACAAACCTTCCCTCTCGGCCTCATTCCTGCCCTGCCAGCGATACATGCCTGCCTGAATGGTGCTCCTGCTGGGGACCCTCCGCCAGTGCCAAAGATATTACAGGCTGCCCCTCTCTCTGGGGAGCCGCCACCTTCCTATTCACTCCCCTCCACTGAGGAGGAAAGTAGTTTAGCCTCCGAGTTTGACAAAATCGCGGCTGAGCGCGCAGAAACAAAACCAACCAAATTGCTAACTGCGCCATCAGCTCTGCCGCGGGAAAAAGCAGAAGTCGCTACTTCCGCAGTCCCTGCCGGGCCTCAGTGCCCCACCCCAGCCTCTCAGACGCATTTTCTACCCCAGCTTTATCTCCAACACATGTTCCTGCTGCAGACCCATGGGCCAGCCTATACGCCCCCATGTGTCTTTTATCTTTCTGTCTGTCTGGTCTATTGAATATTTTTCTGTATCTCTTGCTCTCTCTGTCCCCGCCCCTCTCTCTGAAATGACGCTGGAAGGACCCAGCCACGGCACAGTGGTGGGATCACACCCTCTTCTAACGCAAGGGAGAGGTTATGCTTGTGTTTTTCAGCCAATTTGGATCCCAGGAACCCCCCAACCTGCTTGACAGGGTTTCCTGGGCACCCACTAAATGGTTCAGTCTTCACCAGTCCAAAGCCACAGCCCTGGCCTTGTCCACACTGACTATGCCTGAGGGGAAGAGGTCATCAGTGCTCCAGAAGACCTCTTGGCCGGCGTGCATGCCCCATCACCTGGGGGGATGTGGAGGCTTTGGCGGGGCGGGCCCAGAGAATTGCCCCTGACGGGCCCCCAGGCCCTGGTGCTCTGTTCTTGCTTGTGTGTGCTATAGTAACCGCTGATTCCCAGATGCAGGCGGCGGCAGCCCGGGGCTCAAGCCTGGCAGTGCGAGCTGGTGTTTTCAGTTCATCTTTGGAGGATGAGGAGAATTGGGCCGGAGTTGTGATTTGCAGACTCCAGAAGGTAAACAGCGGCAGTTGCAGTGAGAGGATGAACGGAAGCCAGGCTTGCATCATCGAGTGGCCGCTGGAACGGCAGGGAGTGCCTGCTAAGCCGCTGGTGGGTTCGCTGACATTTTGGGACATAGGGGTGAATGCCATCATGCTTTCCAGAGCAGAGATGGAAATGCTGACTGCCATTGCCACATGCTCCTCTTTAGGACAGTGTAAGACCTGCCAGGATGGCAGGGATGAGGGGGGTGGCTGAGACCTCATGTGCATGGACTGATTTCCTGGACTATAACCCTTTGCACTGGCTCCTTTGTTGGATGGACTTACGGATTTTGGACAATGTGAAATACCCTGATGGGGGTGGGAGGTGGCTTTGCTGCAGGCCCTTCCCCTGTCCTGAGAAGCTTTTCCTATGGCTTGAAAGAAGGTCGAGGATATTCTGCGCTTTTGGCAAAGTGCTCAGAGACTGGTGAAGTGTACCTTTGTGATTGTTGAAATTGTATGATTTGTCATGTTGTTGTAATTTGTGTAATGTGCCTTGCAACCATGTGCAGTATGCAGCCCATGGCAAGCCATTGGTTCTGTGTTTGGACGCTGGGACCTTTGTGGGAAGGGGGAGTGCATGGACCTATGTCCATTTTTTTTACCATAAAAACGGAACTGTGTTTAACAGCACCTAGAAGGTCTCTGTAACACAATGGGAGGGAAATGACATCCCGACTTCTAGAAGAATCCCCTATTTAAGACCCCCATTTTATTTCCTAACTAGTCAAACATCACAGAAGCTTGCCTCATTGTTTAATCCAGCTAATCTATTAGCATATAGTATAATAGGTATTATAGTTGTTTTAGTTCTACTAGGGTTCCATTGCATAATGCATAGCATTCAGAAGCTACAACAACAGCAAGCTGTCATTCATCAAATCCAACTGGCCTTAATTAAAAGAGAAGGGAAATATGTGGGTGGAGCACAGAGCAATTCCTAGCAGCTGTGGCTGATGCAATGCTGTGAGAATACTCCAGCTCCTAGGACCCTCCTAGGCATACCCAGGAAGGGAGCTCGCCCGCTATAAGGAAGTGACTCAGTGCCAACCACGCAGTTCCCTGATCTTTTCAGCCATTGGCTTTGAAGAACACACTGTAACACCCTATAGGCTGAACCCATGTATATAAGCTAGTTTACTTCCTGAATAAAGTGGATCTGCATCACTGAACCTGGTCCACGGATTCGGGTCTTTGCGTCTCCGTCATCATCACCCCCAGCAGGACTTATCCACATAACTCAACAAAAGTAGTATGCTCAGTACAAAGACATAACTATGAACAATTCTAATTAAGAAAGTTAATCTTTGAATTGGCACAGTTGTGTTTTCTTGGGTTTGGTTGATTTCTTATTCACCTGAGAGGTTACACTGATACATAGCCAGTTTAGATTCCATAAAGTAACTGAACCACACAGATTTACCTGTGTATTATACATAAAACAGGCTGTATAAGGGTGTATGTGTGAATATGGAAGGACCACTTCTAAGGCTCAGCTTCTGCTGAACTTTGATCTGTTCTACGGGGTGATGCACATCATCCATTAGCATTCTCTGAGCCAAGTGGAAAATTCAAAATGGCTGACTGGGAAGGCTCACCAGGACTGTGACTGGATCTCACTTAGGTCATTCTCTAACTGGACTAGCGGAGCACAGAACATCACAACTATCTACCTGAATGACTACTTTATGGTATAAGACAGAACTGTTGCTTATCCATAGGAAGTTATTTGGTCAGTTCTCAAGGCCACCAAAACACCCCAGGGAGCCTTCACTGAGATTTGAAAGACGTTCACACTTGGAATTTTTTCCTTAAATTACTTAGAGAATCAGTTTGATGATTTATGTAAAAGTTACATTTTTGCTTGTAGACTTACAAATGTAAGTCATGGAGTTGGAAATGGTTTCAATAGTTTCATATAAACTGAAAGAATATATGGTAATGAGTAATTGAAATGGCAAGAGTGCAAGCAAAAAGCAACTCTGATCTTTCTCCCACTGCCATTTTGCAATTTTCTTTTGAGTAGTTCCTTCTTTCTTTCTTTCTTTTTTTTTTTTTACAGAGACAGAGAGTCAGAGAGAAGGATAGATAGGGACAGACAGACAGGAATGGAGAGAGATGAGAAGCATCAATTGTCAGTTTTTCATTGCAACACCTTAGTTGTTTATTGATTGCTTTCTCATATGTGCCTTGACCGTGGGCCTTCAGCAGACTGAGTAATCCCTTGCTCGAGCCAGGGACCTTGGGTCCAAGCTGGTGAGCTTTGTTCAAAGCAGATGAGCCTGTGCTCAAGCTGGCGACCTCAGGGTCTCGAACCTGGGTCCTCTGCATCCCAGTCCAACGTTCTATCCTCTGCGCCACCACCTGGTCAGGTAGAATAGTTCTTTCTTGACCCCAGGAAATCTCAGGTGGCTTCCTTAGGTTTTCTTATCCCTTTAAGATGAACAAAATGTCTGCCCAAATTCGACAACCACAAGCTCTAATCTCTCAGTTAAAGCTTCTTCTCCCAAGTTTGAGCCTGCTCCAGGCTTAGAAACCTTCAGTGACAGAGAAGCAGGGCTGGTTTTTTCCTCCTTCCATTTCTCTCTTCCTTCCTCCCTAGCTAGCAGTTATTACACGTACTTTTAAAGTTGTAGTGGGGCGGACAGAGCACAGGTACTGGTGGTAAAGATTTCAGTTGGTTGGGGAAGATAGAATCTCACAGACATTTTCATCTGTCTCCTTCCTCATCTCCTGAACCTCTACATGTTGAAGTGCTCTGGGACTCAGCCCTCGGATTTTCTATCAAAATGCCCCCTTCATGATCTCATCTATTCTTGTGGCTTTAAAAGTTAACTACAAGCTGAAGACTCCAAAATTTATATTGTCAGACTTAACCTTGCCCCTGAATTTAGCTCATATATGCAACTACAAATGTTACCTGAGTGTCTGATAAGTGTCTCAAATTAACTATCAATAGCTAAGCTCCTGGTATCTCCCCCCACCCTCCTGTTCTACTCACAGATGTTCTCCATCTCAGTTAATGGCAACTTCATCCTTTCAATTCCAAAAGCCCTGGAATTACTTGATTTTCTTTTCTTTTCCCACCCCACAAATGATTTGTCAATGAACTCTGCTGGTTCCACCTTCAAAATATTAATACATCTGGAATTCAACCACTTCTCATCACATTTACCAAATAAACTCCAGGTCCAAGCTATTATCCGAATCTTACTTAGACCATCATAGTAGCCTCCCAATTGGTCTCCCTGCTTCCATAGTGGTCCCATTATTATGTTTTTACCACTCAGTAGTTAAGAGTAAATCTTTAAAAATTAAGGTCAGGATATTTCAACTTATGTTCAAAACCGTCCAATAGCTTGAGAACTCAAACAAAAGTCCAAAATACTTAGGATCTATAAAACTCCAAAAAGTCTGGCCCCAGGCTGCATCTCTAAACCCATCACTTACTGTCTCCTCCGTGCCACTCCGCTCTGTTCACACTGGCCTGTCCAGCGGCTTCTCCATACCTCTCAGTGCCCCTGCTTCAGGGCCGCTGCTCACTGGTCTCTGTCGGAATTCTCTCCCCAGACAGCCAGGATTTGTTCCCTCACATCTTTCACAGCCCCATTAACATTTTACAGGCTCTCACCCTGCTCTGATTTTCTGATGGCTTCACCACGTCTGACATGGTGTGGATTTTCCTTGTTTGTTGTCTGTCCCTTCTTTCTACAATATGACCTGCATTAGCACGCAGATTTTTATCTGTTTCATTCACTCCTCTAGAAAAGTGTGCCAGGAGCTCAAAAAATATTTTTCTGAATGAATGCTTCTGCCATCGGTGCCCTCTGGACACAATGGCTCCAAAGCCTAATGCTTTTGTTGATATTTTGGGAAACCTGGCAAGGCTGAGGTCTCTCACCTCTCACCACTGACCCCAGACATATACCTCCTTTAACTGGCCCCTTACAACTTGGCCATCAGCACCAGTTTGTTGACAGTTTACCCCTAGGCTGGGGTCACCCAATCTCCAGGAGTCGGTGTGGTCAGTGCCCTTCTCAAGACCACACCACCCATCTCCTTTCTACGAGGTCCTTCCCAAGAAGGTGGGAAACCCATGTATCCTTTGCCTTTCAAACTCTGGAAATGCAGTACTAAGACTTTTCAGATACAAGTCAGGCTCCAGCTCTTCTATTCCTCCTCCTCACACTGTAGTAGTTTATAGACAGCACTTTCCAAAAATGATCCTCACTCCCCTTTGTTATCTTCAACCTCTTCAAGGGTTCCCTTTATACACAGCCTGGAGGAAAGGGGTGAACCGCCGAAGGCAGGACAGTCTTCTCCTTTCTCTTCACCCCCTTCTTTTCTCCTTCATCTCATTCCTGCTGCTCACTAGTTATGCAAATGATCAAGATAGTAATATTCCTTAAAGAACAATGAAATTTTAATTACCTTCTTAAAGATGAGCATATTTTAGAATACATTTTATTCATGAGATCCACATCTTTCTTGATTCAATACACAAATATTAATGTTTAATTACTCAGTCACAAATCCTATATACACAGGGTTTATATAAAATTGCAACACTATATTTTATGGAAAAAAAAACCCCATCTTCCATCTTGAAGCTATAAGGAAAATATAAAAGAAATGCTTTAAAATATAAAATCAAATTTGAAATAAATGCCAGAATGCTATACATCCTGTTTTTATTTACTAGTTAATTATGAAAAATATTTTTTTCTATAACAGTAAATTAAGGAAAAATATTCCATGTGGGAGGAAAAATTATAATAATCTAATTTGTGAATAGCTGCATTGTATGAGTTTGTTATGCTGAATTAATTTTCTAAGCCTACAACTAAATATTCACAATATGGTTTTACTAAAGTATTGGATCAGAATTGTTTTAGCAAACTTCAAATGTTTTCTATTACAAAGTATACTCAAAGGCTTCAAACCTGTTGTTCTTAGAACTCAACAAAACAAGAAAACCACCTCTGATATTTTTTTCAAAATATCATTGGAAGCACTTTCTATATATGTCTTCGTGTTAAAACAGAACCTATTTATGTCAAGCATATAGCAGTAATTTAGAAAATATTTGCTTATAATTTTTGTTCCTCTTGAAAAGTTATGTTTAAAAAAGTAAAATACAATACTAACTGCAATAGCACACAATCCCTTCTTTCTGAGTGCTGCAGTGATTCATATCCCGTACACACACAGTAGATACAGAAAAGTAGAACAACCTGAAATGACGGTAACGATGTGCAGCACATTTTCTCTTTGCTAATTTTAGGAATGGCCAGGTTACCAACTGCACTCTAGGTGATAGTCGAGAAGATCCAAAAAAGAGCAATGCTTTAAAGAACGGTAGAAGACTAGAAGGTGATAATTAGAGGTAAGAAAGGTAGACGTAGAAAGAAAAGTAATAGAGCTAAATGTAGTATGATCTTAGCAGGGCATTCCTTTCTCTATGGAACTCTCTGGCAAACATAATGGTGACCGTGAGTTCCAGCTGAAGAGCATTTATTTTTGGAAGTCAAATGGCTTTCTGATGATGATGACGATGATGATAAATTTTACAATGTCACTTCTCAAATTCTAGTCTTTAAAGAGCCACATCTCCATACCTACCGCTTTATCCCTGAAATCAGCTATATTACTTTTTATTTATTCTCCATGTATATTCTCATTTTAAAATTTAAAATGAGAGCATTTTTAGGGCAGCGAGAATACTCTGTATGATACTATAATGATGAATACCTGTCATTTTAAATGTATCCAAATCCATGAAATGTACAATACCAAGAGAGAGCCCTAAGGTAAACTGTGGACTTTGGGTGATTATGATGTGTGAATGTGGTTCATCAGCTGTAACAAATGTACCACTCTGGTGGCAGATGTTGATAATAAAAGATGCAATGGGTGTGTGGGGGCAGGATATAAGAGAAATTTCAGTACCTCATTCCAATTTTGCTATTATCCTAAAACTGCTCTAAAAAAACTTAAGTCTTTGTTTTTAAAAATGTGACATGATCTTTGTTCTAATCAATAATATTTTCAGGAATAACACCCATAAATACATAGTTATGATATACTAGTTATGTTTATTCCTTAACACATTTTATTAAAATTATTATAACTATTAAAATAAAACACTGCTTATCCATGATCCACCAAAAATTATCTCATCACTAAGAAAATAACTACAGAATTAGAAAGAGGACAATTTGAAATGAGGCAAGAATAATGATAATCAAGACTGTACTGACAATCTGAACCCTATTGCCTACTTCTGTAAGTCAAGTTTTAGTAGAACACAGCTACACCCACTTGTTTATGTATTTATTTTCCATGGCTGCTTTCATGCTTGTGCGGGGATGACAGAGCTGCATATTTGTGACAAAGAGTGACCTCCGTATCTTCAAATGTATATAATCTGGCTCTTTACAGAAAACGTCTGTCGACCCCGAGCTAGAAGGGTTCTGTACTTCAGAGTGTCCCACAATGTCTTGAGGAGTTTGCTCTAACTTAAAGTAATAAAACTGGAGCCTGACCTACAGAGGCACAGTGGATGGAGCATCAGCCAGGAGTGCTGGGGTCGCTGGTTCGAAGCCCCGGGCTTGCCAGGTCAAGGTACATACGAGAAGCAACTTAAACAACTTGATGCTTTCCACTTCCTGCCCCCCCCCCACCACCACCTGCTCTCCTTCTCTCCTCTCTCCCTAAATCAATAAATAAAATATATTTTTAAAAAAGTAATAAAACTGGAAATCATAGCATGTGGGTGAGGTTTATGTGATAATTAAAGTTCAGGATATCATTTGGGAAAACCAACCTCAAATATAAGGTCTACTCTCTGTAATAGAGAACTGGAAAATGAAAGTTGAATAGAAGTTTTAAATTAAACTGGAATGCTAAAGGATATATTACTTTTTTAATCCTTTCTTTTACCAGATTAAAAAAATAATAATCAAAATATCAATTTTGGCCCTGGCCGGTTGGCTTAGCGGTAGAGCGTCGGCCTAGCGTGCGGAGGACCCGGGTTCAATTCCTGGCCAGGGCACACAGGAGAAGTGTCCATTTGCTTCTCCACCCCTCCGCCGCGCTTTCCTCTCTGTCTCTCTCTTCCCCTCCCGCAGCCAAGGCTCCATTGGAGCAAAAATGGCCCGGGCGCTGGGGATGGCTCTGTGGCCTCTGCCTCAGGCGCTAGAGTGGCTCTGGTCACAACATGGCGACGCCCAGGAAGGGCAGAGCATCGCCCCCTGGTGGGCAGAGCATCGCCCCATGGTGGGCGTGCCAGGTGGATCCCGGTTGGGCGCATGTGGGAGTCTGTCTGACTGTCTCTCCCTGTTTCCAGCTTCAGAAAAATGAAAAAAAAAAAATTTAATTTTGTTGGATTAGTGAGTGGTATTCCTAATACAGTAAGAACAAGATGAAAGGCTGTTTACTTCTATGTGATAGAACTATTATAGTATCATATCCCGAAGGGGAAAGGAAAATTTTGATGTATAGTCATATAGTCCTGATAACATTTCCAAGAATCTATAGCTGAAGAATATGTTTATGCTACAGATCAGCACCAGAAACAGGTAATTAAATCAAGCCACACTAAATTTTGAATGACGGCAAATAGCTATTGGTAAATATTGCCCAAACTGTCTTCTGCTGCTCACCGGAACTTAGCCGTACAGATTCGCAACTCAGCCATGCACTTACCCTAAACGTGCTGCTGCTGCTAGAGTGGGACAGAAATACACCTCAGATAGTTTTCACAGCTAAACTGAAAAAGACATGTTAGCATGTGAAATACGAAACCACAGCCCACGAGGAAAACCAAAGCTTACATTTAAAAAAAAACAAAACACAAAAAAACCACAGTAACTAATCTAATATCCATATGATGACATTAAAAGAAACATACTCAAACCATAACTAAATTTATGTATTTGTTTGGTTTCCTTAATTTTGTGTCCTTGAAATAAATGCTTCTGAAAGTAAGGAGAACAACAGAGACTTGGAGAAACAAATTACCTGACTTTGACCAATAGAGCAGGTGACCCCAGTTAAAACTTTCAGTCATTCATATTACCCTGAAAATACCATTGGGAAACCCAATGTATTTAGCACCCAAATCGTCCTAAAATCTAGCATAGGCAAAGCACAGATGAGGAACATTTCACACGAAAATATGAAAGGATTACATTAAGAAAAAGATTCCCAGCTTGGGACTAACAAAGAAAGATAATTCAAGCATTTCACAGCTTTGTTTATTTTTATCTTTACTAAATGGAAACATCTAAAATAAATTAGCAGCCTGTAAAAATTTTCACCAGTTCTTCATACCTTTTTCAATGCCTGGGTATTGAATGAAGTATATACAACAGTCAGTAAGTGACAACACTTACAAGAAATGCAGTCCTGGATCAAGGTATTATATTTCAAGTTCTGTTACATTTTTACTTGACTACAGCAGGATATTTCTTTAGAGCAGACTAATTTCCTTCAGGCACTGAGCCATGGTAATTTGTGAAATAGCTTTTCTTTCCTTCTCTCTCTCTCTCTCAACAGAAGCTAAAGATGTATGTCAGAAATATTGTAAAACTAGCAATTTCTTTAGTTTATGTTCCATTCCCACTATGAAACAAATTATTTAGTAAGTACAATGAAGACATTAAGGAGGTATATTTCAGTTTATATCTTTTTTTCCCTAATAGCAAAGTTCAAAAATGTTCATCTGATCCTTTCATTCCAGGGTAGAATAGATTTTTCTATCATTAACACACACCTAATTTTATGTTTCTGAGAAAGGTGTTCTGGAGGCTCTCAATTTTTCCAGTGATCTTCAGCAGAAACTGCGCTGCAAAAATAATGGAAATTACTTTACCATGCTTTTTTTTTTCATATTTTAAAAAGGATTTAAATATACAAAGGCACCAGGGAAACAACACTGGTCCCCACCATTTGGGAAAGTTTCTCTGAATCCACTAAAATGCAATTTCCTGACCATTGTGTTATGCTAAATAAATCAAGTCCTCTGGGTCTCAAATGTCCATTTCTGTAATTTGGGTGGAACTGGGGTTGGGGGAGCAAAAAACAGGCTGAGACCAGTCAGGAATTAATGGATAATCTAAAACCACAGTTTCATGTTCCCTCATCATGATGATGGATTTGGGTCTATTTCATTGTTTGTGAATACTTTCATCAGACTAGGTAAATATATACTCTAGTAGTCTAGTAGGTCAATTTTGTTAATTTTTTTAGAATTAAAAGAGCTTATTTATAGGAAACTTTACCAAAAGTCATAATTGAAATGTTATATTAGAACTTTTACAATTAATTTTTAAAGATCTCAAATCACATGGTTTATTGAATCTTTTACAATTAAATTGTGCTATCCCTGCCTTCTTTAACAAACACCTAAAATGCCAAATTCTTTCTATATCATATATAATACTCATAAAACCCTAATGCAAAAAAATATACCATTATTATCTCTATTATAAAGACAAAGGCATTAATATGCTAGGGATTAACAGGGTTCAACTGGAGGACAGACCCTGACATTTGGGTCCCAAATCTTGGGTTATTGGCCACTATGCTCTCTTCTCTCTCCACCTTTATTTATTTTTTTTTTCCTTTTTTTTTTTTTTTTTTTCTTTATTCATTTTTTAGAGAGGAGAGAGAGAGGGAGAGAGAGAAGGGGGGAGGAGCTGGAAGCATCAACTCCCATATGTGCCTTGACCAGGCAAGCAAGCGCAGGGTTTGAACCGACGACCTCAGCATTTCCAGGTCGACGCGTTATCCACTGCGCCACCACAGGTCAGGCTACCTTTATTTTTTTGAATTGTACTTAAAATGTAAATTGTCATTTCTCTAAAAAGTTTTCCTCTTGTTATTGGAATAAAAATTTTAAAAAATAAATTTGTTACAAATGTTAAAATGCAATGTGAATATTCCTAATTTTGATTCACAACCTGGATGACATGCTAAAGAATATCTTCTTGTTAAATTTTTTCTTTTGGAACATGTCTTTTTCACAGACTCGTCTTCGTACTGATGATGTTACATACTGTGCCTCAAATAAAGAATCTCTTTCTCCTCCAAGCTTTCATAGAAAGTATGTGTGCAACTTTCCGTGTAAGCCATTTTGTTTGGGTTGAAGTTAAAGGAGTGATGTCACTTTGGTAACTCCCTAGAAATATTGCTGTTGACTAAGACTGTCAAGCCAGTGCCCAAGTTACTTAATGCACGTGTTTTAATAGTGGAAGTCATTTGTGGGTAGAAACTAAGAGTTGAAATTGGCAACTTCCGGTAAATATGCTAGGAAGTCATATGTGCTAATTCTGCCTCCAATGTCAGATCTGGGCTGCTGTTCAGCTCCCCCACTGGACATCCTATCATTCTTCCCCATGGGTCTCATTTTCTTGGATGTGACCTTTCCAATAATGAGACATACAGGGGACCCCACTGCTATCCTGCCACAGGGCCACTATGCCCTTTCCAATGATTTTAAAAAGCATAAATGGTTCATATTTCCATTTTATATTTAAAATGTTTTTAATGTTTATTTTATTGATTTTAAGAAAGAGGGGAAGGAAGAGAGAGACAGAAACATCAATCTGTTCCTGTATGTGCCCTGACCAGGAATTGAACTAGCAACCTTTGTGCTTTGGGACAATGCTCTAACCATCTAAACTATCTGGCCAGGGCCCAATATAGATTATAATTCTTAATACATATGCTCCAAATCTATAAGCTACTCAATGCTTTGCCTCCAAAGATGAGTACATCATGAAAGCAGATTCCTAACAGCAAAGGACTTTTACTATCAATTCACATGAATACAAGTAATTGTCTATTTTATATGGAGGGAGAAAAAAAAGAGAGTAAGGGAAACAGACATATCCTGCTGGATGTCATTTCTGCTTAGCATACATAGCATGGCAAGTTAAGATGGGCTTTGATTCTCAAAGCTGTTAGCTCCATTAAAAGACATTCATAACATATAATATAAGGTTATATGTCAATTAGCCCAATGGAAAAAAAGGATGACCAAGTGGAAGGGCTGGAAGACAGTGAGCCTAGGGAAAAGCAAAGAAGAGGAAGAATATGGAAAACAACCCATTGCCTCACTCATATATTTCTTTAACAAGCACTTACTGAGAGAATGCTCTATATTAGGTGTTGAGGCACTATGGAAAGTACCTGAAAATCAGATTAGAAGAACTTGGTTGGGGAGTAAGAGTTATAATGAGAAGTTTAAGACTATTTAATTTTGGGTCCCAAGGTATCACAAGGAAATGACCAAAAGAGTTTCCATTATTGTCCCTGTGTTAAGAAAAATTTATAATTTTGCTCTTAGGGGAGAGGCTGTGGGGAATGGGGAAGTGGAGGGTTAGGATTAGGGTAATGTTTGCAGTATCTCTGTTTCTCCTGCATGATTTCTTGATCTGTATTATGAGCCCATAGCCTCATGGAAGGGCCTTAAAGAGTAATCTAGAAGATGATGTTAACTCTGTGAGTCAGAGGAGGATTAGTGACCACTCAGCAGATGCTTCCTCACTAATCGGGGCATCACACAGGGATGAGGCGGAGGTCTCCTAACTGAAGAGGATGAATTATGAGGCTCTTGTTCCCCAGTAGGCACCGAACAACAGTAAGTGGGACCCAGGTTCCAGAATGCTCATGATGGTCTGACATGAGCTGCTTACTGAGAGATCAATCATGATAGAAATATGAATGAGTCACCTTTTAGAAATAAATGGATCAAAAGGATAAAAATTCCTCTGGAAAACCAACATGACCCTGGCTCCATGGCTGAACAAACTAGGGAGAACAGTGGGCCCTACTCTGAAGGAGACACCTTGTTACGAAACAAGGGGTGTGTGTGTGTGTGTGTGTAGAACAACATGTAAGTATATAGATGAATCATTATGTTTAATACTAACTGTAAAAAGTAAGCTCCACAACAGCATTAAACCTTTTCTGTAGTCTTAAAAACTAAAATAGTAATAATAATAGTGATTGATGATAACAATAATAATGATGAATGGATTATCTATAGGTGTAATAAAAGTATCCCAAAAAAGGCAAGAAAGTGTTGATTCCTGGATAGAAAGTGATGGTTCTGTGGGGAGGGAAGTAAGCACCATGGGTAGTGCAGGTAATTGTCATGGTCCTAGCTTTTGTTTTTGGTGGTTTCATGGGTGCTTAGTATATTATTTTAGATAATTAACTACATAAAAGCAGGCTGCAGGTGGAATAATAATGAGATATTGTTACAAAACAAATCCTATGTTTAATACAATTCTGTTCAACTCAGAAAAAGAGCTACATATATCTGTGTGTGTATGTAGAGAAAGAGAGAGCTAAATTGCTGTAATAAACAAACGCAAAAACCATAAAGTAGAAAAGGATTGACCTGTTTTCCACTTTGAAAGTCTAACCCAACTGCCAAGGAGTGGCTATGTTTTGACCACTACATCAGTTCTAATTTCACCGGGCTGTGCAGCTCACTTGCAGTTGATGACCAAGATTTTATCAGCTTTTCATTTAAAGATGATTTAAGAACATCTTTCTTCATAATATGACTACCACATACGCCCTTTTAAATAATGCTTGTGTTTTTGTCAAAAGCAAATTATACTCAGCTTCACTGTAATTATCATCTCTGACCTGCCTCTCCCTTACTGTCTATTTTACTCCTACTTCAAGTCACTCAACATATTTTAATAAGATTGTTTTCCCTTGACAATTAATGACAGGACTATTAAAGTCCAACACATTTCATTTGATGCTCAAAAGCACTTAATGATTCATAAAAGTAATAGTTTTAAGAGTAAGTGAAATTCTGCTCAAATCCCAGATTTTCATTCCACATGAAAGCTTATTCGTTTGATAAGCACTAGATGTATATATATTACCTGCTTAGTAGCATGTACTGTGCCATGGATACACTTGGGGTCCTGGGGAACAAAGGTTGCAATGCCTCGTTACAGAGGCTCTAATAGTCTTGGATGCACTGTTCCAAGCCACCAGGAGAGAGACAAGAATTCTGCTACAGGAGTTAGTTCATAGCTTAACAGAGAAAGGATAAATTGTCTTTCTCCTTCTTCCTTTTTGATTTTAATTTTTTTTAGCAAATAATACATTTACATGGTTCAAAGTCAAAAACTTAACCTTAGGGCACTCAAGGAGAAGTCTCTCCTTTCCACCTCTTCCTCCAAGTCAGTCAATTTCCACCCCAGAATATCAAGTGACACAGATTTCTAATTTTCTTCTGTGGGTATTCTATGCATAACTAAGCACACACACATACAACCTTTTTGAAAATGAAAATGTTTTACAACTTATAACAAAATATCTTAAACATACTTTTGTATCAATATATAAAGTCTACAATCTTTTTTAAGGATAGTTTCTACTGTGTACATAATTCACAATTTAATCAGTTTAGTATCAGGTATAAGTTACTATATTTTGCTATTATAAAAGAAGACAGGAGAAATCAGTTTATAAGTCGATCATTTCTTGATTAAGGACAGGATAAATTCTTAGAATAAAAATTACAGGATACATGTTAGGTACGTTTGTAATTTTGATAGAGTTCTAAATTGCCCTCTAGAGAGGTAGTGCCAAGTATACACTCTTATCAGGAATTTAGTAGTAGTGGTAGTAGTAGTATTTGGAAATTTAATTTAATGGGGTGACAGTGATCAATAAAAGTACACAGGTTGGCCCTGGCCGGTTGGCTCAGCGGTAGAGCGTCGGCCTGGCGTGCGAGGGACCCGGGTTTGATTCCTGGCCAGGGCACATAGGAGAAGCGCCCATTTGCTTCTCCACCCCCCTCTCCCTCCTCTCTGTCTCTCTCTTCCCCTCCCACAGCCAAGGCTCCATTGGAGCAAAGATGGTCCTGGCGCTGGGGATGGCTCCTTGGCCTCTGCCCCAGGCACTAGAGTGGCTCTGGTCGTGGCAGAGCGATGCCCTGGAGGAGCAGAGCATTGCCCCCTGGTGGGCAGAGCATCGCCCCTGGTGGGCGTGCCGGGTGGATCCCGGTCGGGCGCATGCAGGAGTCTGTCTGTCTTTCCCCGTTTCCAGCTTCAGAAAAAAAAAAAAGTACACAGGTTTCAGACAAGCATTTCTATAGCATTTGAACCGTTGGTTATGTTGTGTGTCCATAAGTCACATCATTTTCTGTCACTGTATATTTGCCTCCCTTCCCCCCCCCCATCCTGGTAACCACTTCACTTTTATCTATGTCCATGATTCTCATTTTTATATCCCATCTATGTGTGAAATCATATAGTTTTTAGCTTTTTCTGGTTTACTAATTTCATAGTATAATGTTCTTTTTGTGTGTGTGTGTGATAGAGACAGAGAGATAGAGAAAAGGACAGGAAGGGAGAGAGATGCGAAGCATCAATTCTTCGTTGTGGCACCTTAGTTGTTCATTGACTGCTTTCTCATATGTGCCTTGATGGGGGGGGAGTGGGTACAGCAGAGCAAGTGACCCCTTGTTCAAGCCAGTGATCTTTGGGCTCAAACCAGTGATCTCTGGGCTCAAGCTAGAGACCATGAGTTCATGTCTATGATCCCATGCTCAAACCAGCAACTCTGCACTCAAGTTGGTGAGCCCATGCTCAAGCCAGATGAGCCTGCACTCAAGCTTGTGACCTCGAGGTTTTGAACTTGAGTCCTCTGCATCCCAGTCCGACTCTCTATCCATTGTGCCACCACCTGGTCAGGTTGTTTTCTTAACAGAAAATTTTAAGATTGTCTATTTCCCAAAATCCTCACAACAGTTTTTCCATTAGAACTTTTATTTTATTAAGGTTTATAAGTAAAGAATGTTATCTCATAGTTTTATTTTGCAATTTCTTATTCTAAGTAAGAATAAGCATGTTTTAGTGTATTGATCACTGGTATTTCCCTTGTTGTCAACAGCCAATTCTTCTCCCTGAACATTTTAATCGGATATTTGTTATTGATTTGTAGAATCTCTTTATGTATTAGAAACATGCTGTTATTTGTGTTATGAGTTGCAAATGTTTTCTGAGTTTATCATTTGTCTTTTATTCTTACTTGTAGTGTTTTTTTTTCCTTTCATTGCCTTGCAAGTTATTTTATCTAATGTGCCTGAAATTACCAATCTATACCTCTAGAGCTTTCTGGTGAAGTAACATATAATAAATATTTTCTCAGATCTAAGACTCTATAAAAATTCCCATGATTATTTTTAACATCACTATTCTCTTTCTGTTGATATTTATGTCTTAGATTCATTTAAGATTTATCTTGGTATAAGATGTGATGTATGGACATCAAATTATTTTTCTTAAAATGATATTATTCACTGCATATTCTATTGTTTTCCCATTGATTTAAATGTTAGATATTTGGGTTCTTGTACTAGAATTTCCATTGTGTTCCACTGGGCAGTTTGTTTACATGTTGGTAGCATAGTAATTTAGATATTTCAGCTTTCTAACATGTTTTAGTATCTAGAAGAGATAGGCTAGCTCTGTACTCTTCTTTTAAATTTATTTTCCCTTTCTTATTTTTTCAAAGGAATAGTGTATTTGGCTATTCTGAAACTGTTTCTTTAGACCTCTGCTATTGACTCCTTTCTATGAATAAAGACAGAATTACTTAAGTTCCACTTATTTGTACTCTTGTTTCCTAGACCTTTAATTTCAATGCTAAAGTCATAGTAAGTGAATTATTTTAGCACAGTGGTACAGAATAAATGTTCCTATTTATAAACAGAAAATACAGCAAAAATCCATTGACTATATATCTAATACACCAGCCAGAAGAGGCAGTAGAACATACGTTAGAAAGAAAGGTTAAGTTTTTCAAGAATTAGTCCTTGTTTGCTATCCTTGGCTACTGTGCTTAAAGTGGTCATCTGGGCAGACTGCTGAGGTGATGAACATGGGCTGGAGTCTGTGAGCTGTCAGGTATGCACCCACAAACATAAGGCTTGGACCAACTGAATCCTGATGACACAAAGGGAAAGTTCCCCTATTCGTGCAGGATGAGGTGAAGAAGGAGAACTGGAGGTCAAGGTTCCATATTTTTTTTCAGCCTTTACCATATTAGATGAGATAGGCAATACTTTCTTTAATCATGCAAACTCCATCGCCAGTGCAAGGATCACCAAACAGGGTGTGATTCTGGCCTTGCTGGACCGCAGCACATTACCATGTAATGCTATAAGCAAGGAGAGAACCGTGTTCATGTTCTGCTGCTGTCTTCATGAATGTTCCCCCAAGAAATGCACTCTGTGGGCTAGGGCATATGCTGCCAGGTTATCCTCCCGTGTTTGCTCAACACTCACTAAGATTAGAAGCTCTGGAGTGAGTCTAGCAAGTTGGAATCCTGGCTGCTCTGTGCTTTCTTACGATATCACCTCAAGAATGTTACTTAGCCTCTCTGTACCTCAGTTTCTTCATCTGTAAATTGGGTTCATGACGGTAACCAACTTCACAGCACTGTGTGGTGATTAAATAAGAAAATCTATGAAAAGTAGTTTATCATCTAGAACATATTAAGTACTCCATAAATATTAGCTTTCAGGAAAACGTTATTTTGGTACATAGAATGTGCTGGCAGAATCAGACAAGAAAAATAATTAAAATACAATGTAGAAAGTGCTGTGATGGAGAAATAACTCATTTGTTATAGGAGCAGAAAGTAGGTTTGGGTTTAGCAGCCTTGGCTGTCTTATTTAAGAAAGAGGAAATTTATGCTTTAACTAATATGCTGTAAATTTCTTTTTAAAAGAACTTAAGAGATGATGGTTTTGTGGTTTTTTAAATTGATGGCCTAAAAAGTTTTATCTCTTGCCAATATTTACAATCCCTTTACTTGAATCTCAATTTTAATATATAATTTTCCTTTTTGGAAATAGTCAATGAATTTATTTATCATTTATTTTAAAGTTAAAAAAATAAATAAAAAATAAAGTCAAAACACTTTCGGTAATATGAGTAAAAGCAAGTACTTTTCAGTTTAGAACAGAAGTTTATTTTCCACGGTTTATCAAAGCAGAGTTGGAGCAGCAGCTATAGGTACCGTGCCAACAAGTTTTGTGAGTTTCATGAGCATAAATAAGTGTATTTGTTGTCACAAATCTCAAACAACTAAATGCTGTGGTAATGGACCAAAGCTGAAGACTCTTCAGAATAAACTGCAAACAACTCTCTGACCTATAAAGAGCCATTGAAGGGAAACTTTCCAATACAGTGATGCTATTTTCCTGCCTTCCATTTAAGCCAGGAAAGAGTAACTAGCTCAAGGAATGTTAAAGAAGGTATAGTCTGGAAGGGGGATCATGCGAGGACATCTGGCACCTGTGTGTGTTTTATTCAAGTGGACTAAAATTCAAAATAACGTTTTATTATTTTTTAAAAAAAACCCAAATTCCGGAAAGTCTGGATATACCATTTCATATTAGATAATATTAAGGTGTTCTGCTTGCCTTCTTCATTTAAAGTAAACAAATATTTAGATGAATGAATCTTTGAATTGAGCGAGTAATTGAAACCACCTTCTCTTCAAATGTGAAGAAAGAGTTTACTCCACCAAAGAATCATTTTGTTCACTGTATGACAGAAATAGGAAAAGATTTTGTAGCCAATCTGGCCCAGGAGAAATAAGACATGACTGCAGTAGGCATAAGAGGTTTTATTAAGTCCGGGACCCTAACTGAGTAAGAAGAAAAATAACTGATTCTCCTTTAGGTGTGCATATGCACACATGAGTTGGCAGAGAGAGACTACTTCTACAGTAGTCCATTATCTGAACATGAAAAGAATCCTCCGTGAGAATCTACCCAACCAATGATATTAAACAAAACAAGCCTCAATGACAGATACTGAGTCATATATTTCAGATGTTGAATTGGGAGATGAATGATGTCCCATTTTTTTATTTTAATATAAACTATATATGTGCAAACTTAATTTTCAGCAGAAGAAGCCTTATAAGATAAGATTTTAGTTAAGAAGACATGCCAATGAACCAGCAGAAGACAGCTCTTTCTTTTAAATAGAGAGCAAAGGTGCCTCACCTCAGAAACACTACCTGCAGGTGAATGAAGAGGGACAAAGATACAAAGATCTAAAAATGCCAACCCATATTTAATGTTTACGATCTTGGTCTCTGAATGGCAATCAGACAGAGCAAAATAAAATCATGAAGAAAATGAAAAAAAGTTGGATGAAAGAAAAATTCCCATGATGATCATTAGCTTCTTTCTAAACACAATTTTAATTCTGGCCATAAATTTCACCTTCTTTTTGGACATTTAACTCAACTCAAAGAAATTAAACTATTATATACAAACTCCTAATTAATTAACAAATATATTTTGGAGCCTACAAAATACCATGAACAGTTCCAGGTTCTCGGATACAGCAATAAATTTTTTTCCTTAAGGATCTTAGTCAAATGTTAGAGCAAGGTGGTAAATAGAAAAAATATCAATGACAAAACAATTAAAAGTTAAGAAGCTAACTTAGCAATTTCTTATTAATGCTACAACCATCTTTGCAGTCACTCAGGTCCAAAACACTGGAGTGACTTTTCTTATTTCTGAATAGATTTAGTAAATTACAGACATAAAAAAATTCGTTAGAGAATTTCATTGCCATATAAACAGAAATATGATATGTGCTATAGTAGAAATAGAGAGTGCATCATTTTAAAATAAATTTTCCAAAACTACTTTATTTTATATTTACATTGAAATCCACATTAAAAAACTAAAATATCTTACCTTTGACATTCATAAGATATTACTATGGTTGTATTTTTATTTGAAGCAAACACTAAATTTATGTCAACATTTTACACCGACACTATATAAATTAAACATAAACTGAAATATAATTTAAAACCTGTCACTAAATGCAGCAATAGTTTACAGTATTTCCAAATCCATTATGCTACCAATCACATTAAATAATTTTAATAAGGAAATGCCACTTTATCTTTTACATAGAAAAACAATCTTACCCCCTCAAAATTGGTAATAGTCACTTGTAAGACATATCCAAATAAATATGACTTATATACAAAGGAAAGGCTTCATAAAACCTTTAGTTTTCAAATTCTAATCACCCCTTCCAATTTCTGCTATTCCCACCAATTCCAAATATTGAATCACATAATTCTTTCTGGGCAGTGGTTAAATGGATTTGGCTGCCTGGGCAGGAAGCAAGGAAAGAGATGACTGGATTCAGGGCTCTGGGAGGTGCCTACATTACATCAATATCCTCCTTTCCTAAAGAACACAGACAAGTGCAAATAAAGAGTTGCACTGTCTTTCTCCAAACTCTGTTTTGGCTCTATATGTTGTTTTGATGAAATGTGATGGAGAAAAGGCTCATTCTGTTTTCAACAAAGAAGAAATATACATTGTTTGATGATTAATGGAAATGTCACAACCATTTAAATCAGCCAGTGGCTGTGCTCTCTCACCTATAATCAAACTTTGTCTTTGTACTGAAGTCTATCACCCTTGAATCTAGTTTGGACCAGGGAGTTAGAGAGTTCTAGATTCCAGAAGGACAAAGTGAAGGGGGTGACAAAATGTTAAGTAATAGAATACCCCAAGAATGTCAGGAGAGAAAACAGAAAAAGTAGCAAGGATACCGCACAAGCACCACCCAGGCTTTCTGCAGATCTCTACTCCCTGGTCCAATTGCCTGTGCCAACTCTAAATTGTCCCAAAGGTTAAGTATTTTTCTTAACCTTTCCAATATAGGCAGACTTTGATTATCAACCTTGTATTTAAGTAGCATAAACTACTTGAACATTCTTGCTATCAGTTACTGAGAGAAAATACTTGGTCTTTAAAATAATTAAACACATTTTAATTGCCTTCTCTTTTGGGTGAGCATGAGATTAAGTTTAATAATGTGAATAAAATTATGAAGATTATTTTGAGTCTGACTATAAATGAATTGAGACAAATAGGAAATATGAGATGATACATATCTTATGGGCTCATGGGATTATGATTTCTGGTGTTAAAACAATAGCATCTCCTGTCTAATAAAATAGTTCACATTCTTGTTTGTGTTCTATATTCAACTCTGGATTTTACCTTTACCCATTTTTTTTCTTCTACACAAAAGAACATAATTTTATTATAACTGAGCAAAAAAAAAAATACTGCCTTTTGAAAAGGAAAAGAACAAGAGAATTATATAATATGCAGCAGAAGATATTAGTTATTGAAGGTAAGTGAGTCTAAATGAAATTGTGATCATTTTTTCACAGGAAGCAATTATGTTTGATACTCTTAGTCTACTGAACTCAGAAAATGCTTCCAGTTAAGATCATAGTAGGCAAATAAAATAAATTAAGATTTACTGTATTCCCCATATACATTTTTCCACCTCAGTTAAGTTAGACTGGCAAAAACAAATTCCTAGAATAAATTTTTTTTAAACTTTGAGGAGATGAGAATGCTTATGTCACATAAAAAATGAGAATAGATATACTGTACTATCTTTAGAAAACTACCTTGGTTGAAATAAATTGATCCAGGTGACAAAGTAACTGAAAAGGTAAACATTATCCCTCAATACTACCAGAAGCATAACAATTATTCTAAATCCATGTTCATTAAACTTAGACACACTTAAAAGCTTCTTGAATTTTATAATGATCACAAAAGCTTTGGATCACAACTATGACAAATTAATTTATTTTATTGGAGAATGCCGATGTAATTTACATTTCAACACTAGAATCCAAAACTCATATTCCAGAAAATTATAATTTTTTAATAATATTCTTTCACAGAATACCTATTATGGTACTTTCGAAATGCTCCCTGAGTCAATTATGCTTGTTTTTCAGTGTAGTGGCCAGGCAAGCAATAATATTCAATATAAAAATTAAAATATTTATTTTATACTGTATCAGAATGCCAACTTCTACTGAACTGTTTTACACATGACACTGTATTTCACTTGCACTTCTCTTCAACCTGCTTTAATCTTTTATATAATTTTCTAAGTGAAATGACAAACTACTTCATTAAGGAAAAAGTATAAATGGCTGGATCAGTCCCATTCTCATTACAAAATAAAAACAAAGATACTAAACCAAGACGCATAATGCCCACTGGCTCTTCCCAAATCACAAACCAATAAAAAAACCCACATGCACAAACCAATACAAAACTACCCTAAGATTATGATTCCACTTTCATATCAAATTAAAGAACTCTGATTCTGATTAAATTCTTCAAAATTTAAAATGAGGTTGGTTTTTCTTGGATTTGAGTCATCGGGCAGGTATGGAGAGACACTCAAAAGTAGGACACTCACCTTCACATTTCTGTGTCGTTTCACTCTGCTTGTGACCGGCAGGGCATTTGCATTCAAAAGAGCCCACTGTATTGATACAATTTCCTCCCTGACATACCCCAGGAATAGCTTGGCATTCATCAACATCTGCAAGAAGAAAGCATTTTAAACATAGATACCACTGATTTTGCAAATATTTCTTTAATGTACAGAAAAAAATTCAGTTGTCCTAAAAAAGATGGTGTGAGGTGAGTCAGGACCCCTTCGTGTGCATACTTTTTATATTTTTTTAAAATAGCATGTATATGTTGTAGATTTCATTTTGTTTCCCGATTTTTTGTTTTGAAATTTTATTTTTAGAATCCATTCATGTTGTTATATTGACAACAAATCTCTTGCTTTGATTTGCTGCAGAATACTCCCGAGTGTGTTCATTCTTCTGGTCATGGGTACTCAGTATACCCCCACCTTCTCATCCCCTCAGTAAATAATGCAATGAATGCCCCTACTATGTCTCTCTATGAAGTTGAATGAACATGGACTTTGAGGACTCAAAGAGACTCTTTATCCTTTTGCTGTAGACCCAGAACAGAATTACTAGATTACTAGATCACAGGGTATATATACAGCCAATATGAATAAGTAATGCTCAATGGTCAAAAAGCCTATAACAATCTTCATATCACCAGCAATCTAAACACCAATGAGTAGTCCACATACCTCTACTGTTCATAAAGATTCTTGTGTTTTCTCTTCTATGCCAATACATGATATAACTATCCAATATTTTAATTTCCTTTGGCCTAATAATTGCAAAGGGATATTCATTATTAATTTTAGTTTTCATATCCCTAAATATTAATGACTATGCTTGCTAGCTTTTCAATTTCTGCATCTGAAAGTTGTCTGTTTATCCCTTAACACTGTTATATTGAGGTAGTTGTATACTTTTTCTAAATTTGAAACCTTTTCTGTTTTAGACATGGCAGTTATCTTCCTCTCTCTTTAAGCTGTCTATTAATTTCATCCATTTAGGAACTGATGTCCTTCATATTGACAAAATTAAATTCGAGAAACTGTAATAAATATTTTCAAACAAATGAAAGCTGAGACTCTACAAAATATATTAAAGGAAGTTCTTCAAGAAAAAACAAAAATGAGATGGAAATTAAGGTCTACAAAAAAATAAAAAGCACTGGAAATTGTAAATATGTTGATAAATATAAAAGTGAGAAACATTTCTCACTTTTAAATACACATAAAGATAACTGGTTGTTGAAAATAGCAACAGTCACAATAATAATAATGTATTCTGGAGGTTATAAAATACATGGAAATAGAATGTACAACCATACTAGCATGGAAGATTAAAGGGGGAAATGGAAGAATACATCACTTATTACATTATAATTAAAGTGGCATAATATTATTTGAAAATAGATTGTAGAAAGTTAAATATGGAAAGACAAACACAGAAAAATATAAACAAAGAGGCAGAACTAATAATACAACTGTGGAAATAAAATGGAATATTAAAATATACTCAATCAAATAAAACAAAAGAGAAAAGAAGGAATAAAGAATAAGCAGGAAACAGACCAGAAATAGTAAGATATATATTTAAAACCAATAATATTGATAATTATATGAAATGTAAACGGTATAAATAATCCAGTTTAAAAAGCTGAGATTGTCAAATTTAATTCGAAAAGGCAAGACACAGTTTTATATTGTCTATAAAAAACCCTATCTTGGAGTGACGTCAGAGAAATGGCACCATAAAGGGTGCTCCCGGTCTCTCCCCTTGAAATTTCAATAAATTTAACAACTAAACACAGAAATAATCTCAGGAGCACCTGAAATATACACACACCAGACAAAGGTATGACTTGGCAAAAAGGTGGTTTAATATATAATCCATTCTAAAGAAAAAAACAGAGAACGGGGAATTTCACTTTCATTACTGATCTGAGGAAGGGGCACTTTTGTTTGGAGCCGAGCAAAGTGGAGAGTCTGAGATAGAGGGGAAGGAGCTGAGTTAGGGTGGATGCTCAAGCAGAAGAAAGAACAGTCCAGCTCGGCCTGAGATGGTGGAGGTGGGGCGCGCACACAGGCGGCAGGCTCCACCTAAGATTACTAGTGCCCGGTGCCCACGTGAGCCCGCACCAGCACCAGCAGCACTGAGCATTCCCAGCTCCGCAACCACCTATGGTGTGTGTGACTCCACCTGGCACCACTGGCATGGAAGCGTGCACACATGTGCACCCAGACTGGAAGGCTTAGCTTGAGATTATCAGTGATAGGCATCTGCATGGGCTGTTGCCAGTGTCTTTGTGCATTCCCAGCTCCACAACCACCAGCATGGGACGTGCGTACGGGCTGGGTTCCTTGGGCCTGGGATTGCCTAGGCAGGGCGCCTTCGTGGGGCCGATGCAGGTTTCTGAGCGCAATCCCACTTTTCCGGCTCTGACTGAGATCACAGGCGCTGGGCGCCTGAGTGGGTGGGTGCAGGCCTCTGTGTGCATTGCTGGAGTCATGGGGGCTGGACGTGCACGTGACTTGCTGCAGGCTACCAAAGAGTGCATGAGGGAGAAGCCTGTGGAGATTAGACCCGCAACTTGCTGAGGCATGCTAGACATGCCCAGGGGCCCTTAGAAAGGCACTAGATCTGCAATAGGGTCCCAGCCCTGCCTGCTCTCGCTGGTGGCTCTGGTTGGCCCAGCCTTACCCAGAACTGTGCTTTGAGCAGTTCTAGAGAAGGGACCTAGTTGCTCTTAGAGCCTCTTGCTCTGCAAAAAGTAGCTGGGGTGAAACACAGCTAAGTCCCCAGGCTGCTAGCTCAGGTAGGAGACACATGGGGCGAGGCACTTGGAAAACTGAGACTTCCATTGTCAGAGCCTCCAAGCCCTAACAAGTGCCGCCTACCAACGGGACTAAGGCCCAGTCTATGTCATTGCCATAGTGACACAATAGCAAACCTCTGCTCAAGAGCCCCACAGAAGCAAACCCTATAGTACAGTGCCACCTGTCAAAAAAAAAAAAAAAAAAGGAAGAAGCTACCTCTCAAAACCAGAAAAAACTTACATTTTAATAATTCTTTTTTTCCATTTTGGTCATTTTATCTTCTTTCCTTTTTATCTTTCCTTTTCCTTTGAACTTCATTATCCATAGTTGTTACATTTTCCATTCTTGTTTTTTTGTGAGGGTTTCATTTCAGAAACCTTTATCTTTTTTTTATTTTTTATTTTTTTTTCTTTTTCTTTTTCTCTCATTTGATCATCATTTATCATCAAATTATTATATTTTGAATTCATATTTTTCTTTGTGGCATTTTGCATGTTTTTTACTTCATTTTTTATCTCTTTTGTCATTTTTCCTCAGTTCCTCTCCTTGTTCTCTGTAGTTTTTGTTTCACTTATAGAATTTTCATTGTTTTCACTGTATCTTTTAAATTTTTATTTTATTTTTTTTGATTATCTCTTATTAGTGTTATTAACATTACCACTCTCAAATGCCATTAAGGAAAAAGAAATCAAATATCAAGGATACAAAAGACAGAGATGTAGCTCAGATAGATGATGAAAAAACTCAAGAAACAAATTTCAATTACTTGGAAACCTTGGAGTTAAATGATAGAAAACTAAAAATTGAAGTCCTAAAAATACTCAGGGAAATACAAGAAAGCATGGAAAGGCAATTTAAAGAGCTCAAAAAACAATTTAATGAAGAAAGAATACTTCACCAAGGAAATTGAAACTATAAAAACGAATCAAATAGAGATGAAAAACTCAATACATGAACTGAAAAATGAGGTAACAAGCTTAGCTAATAGAATAGGCCAGACAAAGGAGAGAATTAGTGTCATAGAAGACAGGCAACTAGAGATACTACAGAAGAAGAGGTGAGAGACTCATGAATTTAAAAAAATGAGAAAGTCCTACAGGAATTGTCTAACTCCATCACAGAGAGCAACATAAAAATAATGGGTATATCAGAAGGAGAAGAGAGAGAAAATGGAAGGTAGAACATATTCAAACAAATAATTGATGAAAACTTCCCAAGCTTGTGGAAAGAATTACAGCCTCGAATTCAAGAAACAAACAGAACACCAAGTTACCTTAACCTAAACAGACCTACTCCAAGGCACATGGTAATGAAATGATCACAAACCAATGACAAAGAAAAAAATCCTCAAGGTAGCCAGGAAAAAGAAGAATACAACATATAAAGGAAGTCCCATTAGGCTATCATCAGATTTCTCAGCAGAAACTCTACAAGCCAGAAGAGAGTTGACCCCAATATTTAAAGTACTAAAAGAGAGGAACTTCCAGCCAAGAATACTATATCCATCAAAGCTATTCTTCAAATACAAAGGGGAAATAAAAACATTCACAGATATAGAGAAGATGAGGGGATTTATCACTAGAAAACCCTCAATTCAGGAAATACTAAAGGGAGTGATCTGACCAGCTACAAAGAACAAAACAAAACAAAATCACAAGTAAAAGCTCCAATAAGATCACAATAAAAACAAGAATAATCAGTGACAACAAAACCAAAAACCAGAAAAGGACAAAGATTAGCAGTAGCAAAGGAGGATGGAATGCAGAAGCACTCATGAGATAATGTATTACAATGAACATGATATATATCCTTTTTCTTATGTAATGGTAACCACCCCTGAAAAAACCACTACAGAAACACATAGCTTAAAAAAAGAAGAAACAGAGGAAAGAAGTATGGAATATAACCAAACAAAAACAAATGATAGAAAAACAAAAGAGAAGAACCAAACAGAAAGCAGAGCTATCAGAAAGCAATATATAAAATGGCAATAGGAAACCCTCAAGTGTCAATAATTACATTAAATGTAAATGGATTGAACTCACCAATAGAAAGACACAGAGTAGCAGAGTGAATCAAAAAAGAAAATCCAAGTGTATGCTGCCTTCAAGAAACACAGCTAAGCTACAAGGATAAAAAGAGATTCAAAGTGAATGGTTGGCAAACTATTCTCCAAGCAAATTATAATCAAAGAAAAGCAGATGTAGCCATACTCATATGTAACAAACTATTCTCCAAGCAAATTATAATCAAAGAAAAGCAGATGTAGCCATACTCATATGTAACAATGCTGACTACAAGACAGCAAAGGTAATCAGAGACAAAGATGGTCATTTCATAATGATAAAGGGGACATTCAATCAAGAAGACATAACACTTCTTAATATATATGCACCAAACCAAGGAGCATCAAAGTATGTAAGACATCTACTAACTGATCTAAAAATAAAAACCAACAAAAATGTAATCATACCTGGAGACCTCAATACACCGCTGACAGTTCTAGATCATTCATCCAAACAGAAAATCAATAAAGACATATGAGCCTTAAATGAAACACGAGAACAATTAATTGGATATGATAGACATCTATAGGACATTTCATCCCAAAATGTCAGAGTATACATTTTCTCCAGGGTACATGGAACATTCTCAAGAATTGACCATATGTTGGGACACAAAACTAACATCAACAAATTCAGAAAGACTGAAATTATACCAAGCATATTCTCTGACCATAAAGCTTTGAAACTAGAATTCAACTGAAAAAAAGAAGTAAACAAACCCACAAAAATGTGAAAATTAAACAACATACTTCTAAAAAATGAGTGGGTCAAAGAAGAAATAAAAGCAGAAATCAAAAGATATATACAGACAAATAAAAATGACAACACAACATATCAAAATCTCTGGGATGCAGCACAAGCAGTAATAAGAGGGAAGTTCATATCACTATAGGTTTATATGAACAAATAAGAGAAAGCCCAAGTAAAAAACTTAATAGCACATCTTAATGAACTAGAAAAAGAAGAACAAAGGCAATCCAAAACCAGCAGAAGAAAAGAAATAATAAAAATCAGAGCAGAAATAGATGAAATAGAGAAAAGAAAAACTATAGAAAGAAATCAATAAAACAAGGAGCTGGTTCTTTGAAAAGATCAACAAAATTGACAAACCCTTGACAAGACTCACTAAGGAAAAAAGAGAAAGGACTCATATAAACAAAATCCAAAATGAAAGATGAGAAATTACCACAGATATTATAGATATACAAAGAACTATCGTAGAATACTATGAAAAACTATGTGACCAAATTTAACAATCTAGAAGAAATGGATACATTCCTAGAACAATACACTCTTCCTAGACTGAGTCGCGAAGAAGTAGATAGTTTAAAGAGACCCATAAGCAGGGAGGAAATAGAAACACCTATCAAAAACCTCCCAAGAAATAAAAGTCCAGGGCCAGACGGCTATACTAGTTAATTCTATCAAACATTCAATGATTTTGTTCCTATTCTACTCAAAATCTTCCAAAAAATTGAAGAAAAAGCAACACTTCCAAACACATTTTATGAAGCCAACATAACTCTCATACCAAAACCTGGCAAGGACAACACAAAAAAAGAAAACTACAAACCAATATCTCTAATTAATACAGATGCTAAAATCCTAAACAAAATACTAGCAATTGAATACAACAAAAAATTTTAAAAATCTCATCATGATCAAGTGGGATTCATCTCGAATCACAAGGATGGTTCAACATATGTAAAACAATTAACATAATACACCATATCAACAAAACAAAGAACAAAAACCATATGATTCTATCAATAGATGCAGAAAAGGCACTTGATAAAATACATCATTTTATGTTGAAAACACTTAACAAAATGAGTATAGAAGAAAAATATCTCAACATCATAAAGGCCATTTATGACAAACCATCAGCTAACATCATATTAAATGGCAAAAAGTTGAAAACTTTTCCTCTAAAATCAGGAACAAGACAAGGCTGCCCATTCTCTCCATGCTATTAAACGTAGTGCTGGAAGTTCTAGCCAGAGCAATCAAACAAGAGAAAGAAATAAAAGGCATTCACATTGAGAAAGAAGAAGTAAAGGTCTCACTTTTTGCAGATGATATGATCCTGTACATAGAAAACCCCAAAGACTCCACAAAAAGCCTATTAGAAACAATAAACAAATACAGTAAGGTTGCAGGATACAAAATTAATATACAGAATTCTGTTCCCTTCTTATATGCCAACAATGAAACTTTAGAAAATGAACTAAAAAAAATAATCCCTTTTACAGTTGCAACAACAGCAAAAAAAAATACATAGGAATAAATATAACAAAGAATGTAAAGAACTTATATAATGAAAACTATAAGGCATTGTTAAAAAAAATCAAAAAAGATACAATGAAATGGAAAAATATTCCTTGCATTTGGATAGGAAGAATAAATATAGTCAAAATGACCATATTACCCAAAGCGATATACAAATTTAATGCAATTTTCATCAAAGTTCCAATGTCATTTTTTTTAAAGAAACAGAACAAAAAATCATCAGGTTTATATGAAACTATAAAAAAAAACCCGAACAGCCAAAGTAATCCTAAGAAAAAGAACAAAGCTGAGGGTGTTACAATACGTGACTTCAAATTATATTACAGAGACACAATAATCAAAACAGCATGGTATTGGTAGAAAAAAGGACACTCAGACCAATGAAACAGAATAGAGAGTCCAGAAATAAAACCACACATATATGGTCAAATCATCTTTGATTAAAAGCCAAAATGGAGAAAAGAAAGCCTCTTCAATAAATAGTGCTGGGAAAACTGGAAAGCCACATGCGAAAGAATGAAATTCCACTACAGTTTGTCCCCTTGTACCAAAATTAATTCAAAATGGATCAAAGACCTAAATATAAGATATGAAACAATAAATTACATAGAAAAAACCATAGGTACTAAACTTATGGACTTTGGCTATAAAGAGCACTTTATGAATTTGACTCCAAAGGCAAGGGAAGTGAAGACAAAGATAAATGAATGGGACCACATCAGACTAAGAAGCTTTTGCACAACAAAGGAAACTGAAAACAAAACAAACAGCCAACTAAATAGGAGATGATATTTTCAAACAACAGCTCAGATAAGGGCCTAATATCCAAAATTTACAAAGAACTCACAAAACTCAACAAGCAAACAATCCAAAAAAGAAATGGGAAGAAGACATGAACAGACACTTCTCCCAAGAAGAAATACAAATGGCCAATAGATATATGAAAAGATGCTCATCTTCACTAGCTATTAGAGAAATGCAAATCAAAACTACAATGAGATACCACCTCACACCTGTTAGATTAGCTATTATCAACAAGACAGGTAATAACAAGTGTTGGAGAGGCTGTGGAGAAAAAGGAACCCTCATTTACTGTTGGTGGGAATGTAAAATAGTACAACCATTGTGGAAGAAAGTATGGTGGTTCCTCAGAAAATTAAGAATAGAACTACCATATGAGCCAGCAATCCCTCCACTGGGTGTATACCCCCAAAACTCAGAAACATTGGTACGTAAAGACACATGCAGCCCCATGTTCATCACAGCATTGTTCATGATGGCCAAGACATGGAAACAACCAAAAAGCCCTTCAACAGAAGATTGGATAAAGAAGATGTGGTACATATATACTATGGAATACTATTCAGCCATAAGAAATGATGACATAGCATCATTTACAACAACATGGATGGACGTCGATAACATTATACTGAGTTAAATAAGTAAACCAGTAAAAACTTAAGAACTGTATGATTCCATACATAAGTGGGATACAAAATTGAGACTCCTGGACATAGATAAGTGTTGGGAGCCCATCAACAACTGCTGGCTGACAAGGTCACAGCAGGAGAAGACCCACAACTGCTGGCTGACAAGGTCACAGCAGAAGAAGACCCACAACTGCTGGCTGACAAGGTCACAGCAGAAGAAGATCAAAAACTGCTGATTGACAAAGTCACAGCAGAGAAGACCAATGGCTGCGGGTTGACAAAGTCACCCAAAGGAGAGACATAATGATACTTCCCCCTTTGACTTTTTGAATTAATCTGGCCTTATATCCCCCCTTTTCTGGGTGTGTGCTATTATTTATGGCACTGGGATAATAGTACCGTGCTTTCCCTGTAGATTCGTAGTAATTTCTTTGGAAATGAGACAGAGGGTGTGAGTTCCACAGAAAAGTCTGTAAGCCCCTTGAACTGGGCTCATAGACATAAGAGGCTGGCTATGATATCCCTCGTAAAGGGTTAAGTCTGTAGGAGAATTCCTTCTTAATCATGTTAGAAAGAATAGATTGTGACTTGTGAATGGGTAGGAGGCAGTGGCTGTGCACAGAGCACTTTTCGGCCTTCACTTAATTCAACATTTTTCCTCCCTAGCCTTTTCATGTGATAGAGTAGAGAAACATTCCTTTCTTCTTGCTTATTTGATCTGCAGATAGTGGTACACTCTGAGAAGAATAGAGTCAGAACTTAACTAGTGTTTAAATATAATAAATAAGTAATATTTGACTAGACAATAGTATCTTAGGTAAGGTATAGTAGAATGGCCCATTGTGTGGCCTAGAATGAGAGCGCAGTCAGCAAGAAAAGAATGTTTTACTAAGAGAATTGTCTTTTGACTAAAGGCAATTGCTAGGCTTTCTCAATGAGATGTTCTCATGAGATTTATATACTTTCCAAAATTCTTTGATAATGAGAGAAATGTAGGGGAATCCATAGAAGTAATAACAGTTAATGTCTTCTGAAATTATGTTGCTACTAGGCTATCTTGCAAGTGCACTCTGTATATCTTTGGGTGAAAGCTACTCTTAATATTATGTCAATTTCTTTATAGGCAAGCCTTTTAGAATCTTGTGAGAAAAAGTAGGACACTGCATAAACTCAAAGCCATTTACCTAAGCAAGCGGTGGTCCATTGTTAGTCCTTAATGATTTCATCTGCTAATCTCTCTCTGCCCCTTGACTCACAACAGCAGTAAAGTTAGTTAACTATTAGTACTAATACTTTAAAAGCTTTTACTGATGTTATCACTATTCAAGTTATTTTGTACTTTGAATGATTTGCTACCTGGTTTGTAATTTATAGATATAAATTAACTGCTATCCGGAAACATGTAAACATAGTGAAACAGAAGCAATGATTAATACCATGTAATTGTAACTCAGTGTGTGTGTATAAAAAGGGACCTATACTAGCATTGAGCAGAGATGCCTGGCAGTAAATGCTAACCAGAGAATAAAGAGAAAGAAAAGAAATTCGGCTCTCTCACTCGATTTCGCCGACGCCGTCTCCTCCTGTGGGACCCCTGGATCCCCCCCCGGGGCTGGACTCCGGCAGATAAGAGTGCAGTGGTTATGAGAGGGAGGGGAAGGGAGGAGAGGGAAGGGTTGGGAATATGTGAGAGCATAAAGAAAACCAAATAAATGGTGACAGAGGACAATTTTACTTTTGGTGATGGGTATACATAATCAAATGTCATAATCAAATGTGTGACATAATCAAATGTCAAAATGATCTGGAGATGTTTTCTCTGAATCTATGTACTTTAGTTGACCAATATCACCCCGTTAAAATTGTCTCAATAAAATTAAAAAAGAAATTAGATGAAGTTTTCAAAAAAAAAACCAAAAACAAACAAACCCTAGCTTAAAAAGTAAAAGAATGGCCCTGGCCAGTTGGCTCAGTGGTAGAGCGTCGGCCTGGCGTGCGGGGGACCCGGGTTCGATTCCCGGCCAGGGCACATAGGAGAAGCGCCCATTTGCTTCTCCACCCCCCCTCCTTCCTCTCTGTCTCTCTCTTCCCCTCCCGCAGTCAAGGCTCCATTGGAGCAAAGATGGCCCGGGTGCTGGGGATGGCTCCTTGGCCTCTGCCCCAGGCGCTAGAGTGGCTCTGGTTGCGGCAGAGCGACGCCCCGGAGGGGCAGAGCATCGCCCCCTGGTGGGCAGAGCGGCGCCCCTGGTGGGCGTGCCGGGTGGATCCCGGTGGGGCGCATGCGGGAGTCTGTCTGACTGTCTCTCCCCGTTTCCAGCTTCAGAAAAAGAAAAAAAAAAAAAAAAAGTAAAAGAATGATAAAATATATCATGTTCATTAATCAAATGAAAGCTGGACTGGTTGTTAATATTATATAAAGTGTTCATCAGAATAAGAAATATTACCATAGACAAAGATATATATTTCACAATGACAAGGAGCACAATTCATTGAGAGGACATAACAATGTGAAATGTGTATGCACAGATTATATATTGTTAAACACCCAGAACAAAAAGTGATAGAACTGAAAAGAGAAACAGACAAATCAAAAATTATAGTTGGAAATTTCTATAGTCTTCTTACTAAATAATAGAATAAATAGACTCAAAATCAGCAAGGATATATAAAATCTGAACTATACTTTTGATCAACTTGTCCTAATTTATATTTATAGAATACTTTACCCAACTTTAGCAGAATACACATTATTTTCAAGAGTACATGAAATATTTACCAAGGAGGCCATGTAAAAAGGCTTACTTAACATAAAAGGATTAAAATCATCCAAACTATGTTTTCTAAACACAGAAGAGTTAGAAATTAATAATAGAAAACATTAGGGATATCCCCAAATATGTGAAATTTAAACAATATACTTTGAAACGATCCATGGGCCGAAGAAGAAATCACATGAAAAATAAATTAGAACACATTTTTAATTAAATGAATATGAAAGCATAAGATACCAAATTGGTGGGATGCAAGTAAAGTGTAGAGATGAATTTATAGCATTAAAATGCCTATTTTACAAAAAGAGAAATTGGTGATCTAAATTTTTATATTAAGAAATTTTAAAAAGAGCAAATTAAACATAAACAGAAGCAAATAAATAATAATGATAAAATAGAACAGCTATTAAACAACAAAGATAGTCAATAACTACAACACCTGACTCTGTCAATAAGTAAAAGTGATACATCATTGTCAAGACTGAAAAATAAAAAGAAGACAGAGGCCCTGAATGGGTGGCTCAGTGGATAAAGCACTGACTGTGCACCAGGGGTCACTGGTTCCACCCTGTTCAGGGCACATATGAGAAGCAATCAGTGAGTACACATGTAAGTAAAACAGCGAGTTGATGTTTCTCTCTCTAGCTCATCAGTGGAAAAAATATTTTAAAAGTTAAAAAGAAAAGAAGACAGATTAAACGGATCAAAGGAAATAGTATTAACAACTAACTAGAGTCCTGACCAGATAGCTCAGTTGGTTGGAGCATCACTCCAATAAGCCAAGATTGTGGGTTCGATCCCTATTCAGGGCACCTACAAGAATCAACCAATGAATGCATAAATAATTGGAACAACAAATCGGTATTTCTCTCTCTCTCTCCTCTTTCTCTCTCCCTTCCTCACTCTCTAAAACCAATTTAAAAATTAAAAAAAAAAACTATTTGGCACTAAATTCACCAATTAAGACAAAATGTACAAATTTCTTAAAACCGCACTCAAACACAAATATATAATATAAATAGATCTATATTTATTAAAGTAATTTAATTCATACTTAAAAATCTTTGCAGGAACTTTAGGCCTACTGGCTTTACTGGTGAACTCTTTCAAACATTTAAGAAGAAACAATAGCCGTTGTATATAAATTTTTACAGAAAAGAAAAAAAGAGCGGACACGGCCTTCATTCATTTTATGGAACTACTGTCACTGTGACACTCTAGCCAAACAAATACATTACGTGAAAGCAAATAGAATAATATCTTGTGGAATAGGCACTACATCATGACCAAGTGGGGTTATCTCAGGAATTTAAGGTTGTCTCAACATTCAAACACCAATCAATTTAATTCATTATACTAACATTAAGAAAGCAAAAACATATGATTATCTCATAGATGTAAAAAAAAAAAGTGACACAATTCAACGCTCATTCATTTAAAAAATCTCGTAAACCAAGCCTAAAAGGAAACTTCCTCAACTGGATAGATGGCATGTACAAAAATTTATAGGTAACATACTATCAGGGATTGGGAGAATTCCTTTAATTTAGAGTTTTTGAATCTGTCACTTTATACTACATAAATTTGTTTTAATTTTTGTCTCTGTAAGACAATGATCTCTAATTCAGTGCATCACCATGATAAACACTGTATATAAAAATAAATATAACATATAAGCACTTGTAAATTTACATTGTGCAAATTATCAGAATAACATAACATTTATTAATACTATATCTTTGCCCTGGCCGGTTGGCTCAGCGGTAGAGCGTCGGCCTGGCATGAGGGGGACCCGGGTTCGATTCCCGGCCAGGGCACATAGGAGAAGCGCCCATTTGCTTCTCCACCCCCCCTTCCTCTCTGTCTCTCTCTTCCCCTCCCGCAGCCAAGGCTCCATTGGAGCAAAGATGGCCCAGGCGCTGGGGATGGCTCCTTGGCCTCTGCCCCAGGCGCTAAAGTGGCTCTGGTTGTGGCAGAGCGACCCCCCCCCCCCGGAGGGGCAGAGCATCGCCCCCTGGTGGGCAGAGCATCGCCCCCTGGTGGGCAGAGCCTCGCCCCTGGTGGGCGTGCCAGGTGGATCCCGGTCGGGCGCATGCAGGAGTCTGTCTGACTGTCTCTCCCCGTTTCCAGCTTCAGAAAAATACAAAAAAAAAAATACTATATCTTTAATTATAAAATAGCATGCTTATTGTAATAAATGCTAATGATACAAAAATAGGTAATTAAAAAGATAACCATTGAAATGAGTTAGCTGTCTGTTCATTCTTATTTATATGTTCAGAGTGGTGATCTGTTTAGCACAAATAAAACCACCCTCTATGCATTGTTCTGCATCTTGTTTTTTCTCACTAAAAACAGAGTTTGTGGTACATCACTATGTTATATACTGATTTACCCTATTATTTTTTGATAAGCCCAAAATGTTGGTGTATGTTAGTGTGTAAAATAGAGTTCAAGCCTACAAAAGAGCTTATCATCCATCTAATTTCTTCCTCGTGTTAGGTATATGTCTACAAAACTGATTACAATAGTCTAAAATATTTTATACTGAAATTATGGTAGATATCTTTTTAAACCTTTATAGTTGATTTTATTGGGGTGAAATCGGTTAATAAAATGGTATAGGTTCCTAGAGTACAATTCTACAACACATCATCTGCACACTGTATTGGGTATTCACCAGTCCAAATCCCGTCTCCATCCACCACCATTTATACAACCTATACTCTCTACCAGGGTAACTCCAAGTAGTGACAACCTAAGCAGTCAGGGTGGAACTCTTACTCAGATGGCTTTCCTTGCTTAGCAGTGCCTACACATAGAAAATGCCTCCCAATACATCAGCCAGAAAGCGGACTCCTAGCTTCCGGTGTTCCAATCATGTTGACTGAACACAATTACTATAACACACTACTATCCTACTGTATAAAAAGGATCTTAAAACTGAAACCCATATAAAAAGGGCCAAAAAAGTGACAAAACTCTGTGCATAGCTAAAATACCAATTATCATCTAATCTTGGCAACTTGACACAGTTATTTTTATTTTATGTGTGCTCTCAGTCCACCAAAACAGTTTTATTAAAGGATATATTATCCAAACAAAAAGCAACTCGAATGAAATGCATGACAAGAAGTTTACACACCAAACAGTTTAATTCAGAGCATTCCAACCGCATTATTTTTCAAGCGCACTACATTTCCACTCTCATTACAATGTGGTATAAAACATCCCGAGGAATCTCCTCTCCTGGCAGATAAATCAGAGAAAGGGTATCACGGTATAAGCTGAAAGAGGAGGCCAAACCTAAAAATTCCTTACTACTATTCATAAAATCTTTTGACTACATAATTTAGTAGATTCAGTAATTTTTCAAAGGGAAAAGCAAACTGACTTTACAGGGTTTATTTTGTAACTGCCTAAAAAGTATTTTCCTAGAAGGAAAAATAAAACCTTTATTTTTGAAGTATCCTAGACTACACAGCTATCCAGAATTAATTTCTTTTAGGTCAATCAAGTTAATCACTAAAAAAAAAAAAAAGAAATTTTAAAGAAATCTTAGCCCTGGCCAGTAGGATCAGCAGTCGAGTGTCAGCTAGGCGTGTGGAAGTCCTAGGTTTGATTCTCGGTGAGGGCACACAGGAGAAGCAACCATCTGCTTCTCCACCCCCCCCCTCCCATCTCTTCTCCTTCCGCAGCCATGGCTCCAATGGTTCAAGCAATTTGGCCCAGGTGCTGAGGATGCTCCATGGCTTTGCCTGAGGCACTAAAATAGCTCAGTTGTGGAGCAACAGAACAGCAGCCCCAGATGGGCAGAGCATTGCCTGCTAGGGTTCTTGCAGGAAGGATCCAGGTCGGGGCACATGTGGGAGTCTGTCTCTCTGCTTCCCCATCTCTCAACTTAAATAAAAAAGGAAATTTATAGAAATAATCAACTTGAACCTTAGAGGCATACACAGTTCTCTCTATAAAACTATAAAAAGCAAGCCTCAGACCTTCAAATTATGTAAGAGTTTCTACGTCTTCAGAATGCTAACATAAGCAACTACTAACATCTTAGTTTTCCACTGTCCAGATTACTATACAGGTGTGTTTTCCTTTATCCCTTCAATTCAGGCACAATGATATTGTTTCTTTCCATGTTGAATTACTTCAAATCACATGTAAGAATTTTATGGTTAAATTTTTTGATATTTAAACCTTATATAATCACTTCAATCTATGTCTATAAGGTTATAAGTAACGTAACAAAGCAATCATAATTCTAGTTCATGAACTCATTTATTCTCCAAATTCTCCAAATAAACTTGCTGTAAAAGATCAAACTGATTTTATTATATAAATTAGTATTATATGGTATGTTATTTTTAGTTAACATTAAAATATGGAAAAATCTGTGCAGTGGTACAGGTATGTAAAATTGGTTCAATTAATTTATATCTATGAGAACCAAGGGCAATTCCTATTACTGTATTTAATAGTGATTGTAGTTGAACTTTGCCTGTCACCAAATTAGGTCCACTTTTTAAATGTAAGTTCTTATATATTTACACTCCATAGATATTCATACATTCTACTAGTACTTCTATAAAAATGAATGTTGACCATATTGGTCCCACTTTTAAAATGTAAGTTCTTGTTTCTATTCTCTATGCATGTTCTCAATTTGTATGTTTTTTCTATAACAAAAAAGAATGTGAGTCTTTAAGTATAGCGATTGAAGAATAGGTCTCTCTCAACCTGTAATCTAAAGAAATACAGGGTATCTTGGCAACCTTCAATATGATTTGATTTAGCCAGAATACCTATTCATGCAATGAATTCAAATGAATAAATGATCATCCCAACAAGCAAATACTGGTAACTTACTACCTTTAGGACTCTGTACTTCTAATAAAAAGAACACAGCATGATTCTCTCTCGATATTCCTTATCTCAACAAATGTCACCAACATTTATCTGTTGTCAAAGTCTGAAACCTAGGAAACAAACTCCATTTCTCTTGTCCCATCTCATTCAATCAGTAACAAATGTTTACTTCCCAAATGTATCTCAATTCTTCCTCTGCCTCTATTCTGGTCTCAACCTCCACCATGTGCCATCTCACTGCTAAAGGAACCTTTCTTTGCTTCCACTTTGGCCCTTATAATTAAAACTCAACAGAAAAACTAAAGTAGTTTTATTTAAAGGGAAATCAAATCAATTACAGAGTATTGCCTCAGAAGTGTGTAGACACTACCACACTGATTTTTGGTCTGAGTTGTTCTACAAAAGTTTGAGAAAAGTTGGGATAGTCCCTTAAAAAAAATTCTTGCTTATTCTTTCTAATGTCCATAGCATTCTCTTTATCTTTCCTTTTTATTAAGGTTTTATGCCTTCTGCCTGACCAGGCAGTGGCACACTGGAGAGAGCTTCAGACTGGGACGTGGAGGACCCAGGTTCGAAACCCTGAGATCACAGGCTTGAGCGCGGGCTCATCCAGCTTGAATGCGAACTCACCAGCTTGAGGATGGAGTTGCTGGTTTGAGCATGGGATTATGAACATGACTCCATGGTTGCTGGCTTGAGCTCAAAGGTCGCTGGCTTGAAGCCCAAGGTTGCTGGCTTGAGCAAGGGGTCACTCACTCTGCTGTAGCCCCCTAGTCAAGGCACATATGAGGAAGCAATCAATGAACAATTAAGGTGCTGCAATGAAGAACTGATGCTTCTCATCTCTCTTTCTACCTGTCTGTCCCTATCTGTCCCTCTCTTTGACTCACTCTCTCTGTCTGTCAAAAAAAAAGTTTTATGCCTTCCAATCTGCAGATTGAAGTCTTTATTTACTTTAGAAAATTTTTCTATTGTATCTTTAAGCATTTTTCCAGTTAGTTCTTTTCACCAGCTTTCTCTAGTCTGACCTCATCACATACCAGTTTCTTTATAAGCCTTCTTTTTATTCTGACCTTGATTACTGACTTCTTTAAGCTTAACCATTATCACTGATTCTTTTCAGTTTTATGGATGTATTTATATCTGTATACATGCATTATTTGCCTTCCACTAGGTAAAGATTTAAATCCTTTTCCAATTTCTTTCTTGAGGATTATCCATCCATTTTTATCTCTGATTATCTTTACTGAACTCTTTTAACTCTCCCTTGAGTACATTTTAAAAGGACCACATTGTTTTTCATTTCCTTGAGATAAGAGGGAAGTATATGAACTTGGTATTTATTTGGGAACTCTTTGAAGCACATTCATTTGCCTTTTATGTTCTTCTCTCTCTTTTTTTTTTCAGTTTTCTCTTTATTACTCTTTAAATTGTGCCATTTCCTGCTGAAGCAAGAAAGGGGACAGCCAAGAGGAAATGCATTGGTTTGAAAACTTCTATAGGGAATACTGCTTAAAACAGTTTCTCACTGAATTTCCACTTTATTTCCCCCTTGGGTATTAATTTTCAACTTTCAGGTGGTGATGTGGCTCCTACCTAATGACTTTTCAGATACTGACTCTCTGAGTTGCTCACTAGTGGTCCTTCCCCTTGCTTTCCCTCAGAGTGAGTCTCTGGGTAGTGGATACTCGCCATGGCTTGCCTCCCAAGACTCTCTTTCCGCTATCCCTTCTTTACTCTGAGGGTCCGCAGTGGATCTGTCTCTTACAGGGACATTCTCTTTTTCTCCAATAGAATGGTCACCACCACTGGATAGCATCTCAGGATGCTGATACTCAGCAAATGCTCAGAAGAGTCCTCTTGTCCCAGTGACTTCCCAACAACTGCATGTGTTCATTACTGTTTTCAATTGGAGGTTGTAGAATTTTATTTTAGAATGCCTTGTTTCCTATTATTTATTTTCATATTAGTGTTTATCAAGTTAGAAATGGAGTATTCTGCTATTTTAAATAAGAGTTTCTATCGTCAAGTACATTTTAAGTAAAATTTGGGGGCTGTACTGGGATGGCTTGTATTCACACAGTATGAATGAAAGTTGAACTTCGTGATGATCTGGTTAACTTAGTCAATGTAGACCGCCAAGATAAATTTGTCTTTAATAATTTATACCAATTAGGCCCTGGCCGGTTGGCTCAGCGGTAGAGCGTCGGCCTAGCGTGCGGAGGACCCGGGTTCGATTCCGGCCAGGGCACACAGGAGAAGCACCCATTTGCTTCTCCACCCCTCCGCCGCGTCTTCCTCTCTGTCTCTCTCTTCCCCTCCCGCAGCCAAGGCTCCATTGGAGCAAAGATGGCCCGGGCGCTGGGGATGGCTCTGTGGCCTCTGCCTCAGGCGCTAGAGTGGCTCTGGTTGCAACATGGCGACGCCCAGGATGGGCAGAGCATCGCTCCCTGGTGGGCAGAGTGTCGCCCCTGGTGGGCGTGCCGGGTGGATCCCGGTTGCGCGCATGCGGGAGTCTGTCTGACTGTCTCTCCCTGTTTCCAGCTTCAGAAAAATGCAAAATAATAATAATAATAATAATTTATACCAATTAAATGAACCAAACTACCTTTTTACTTAGTGCTATAGAGAAGGTCTAGAAATAACTCTACCATGGGCATCTTCCTCTCAGCCTACACCTGAGAAACGAGCTAGGAACAGTCCCGGTTTCAGCTGAGATTAAACTTCCCTACTTTCTCACGTGCAGTCCAAGTCATGGAATTAAATATTTCTGTGCACTAACGCCACTGGAAGAGGATACCCACCAGCATCTGCTTTGTAGGGAGTGATTTAGGATCCATTCTGCTATTTCTTTATTCAAGACTGTGACCCGTGTCCTAGCTAGGGCCTGACCTATGGTACATGTCTGAATCCCATGCCTCTCAGGTTGTCTGGAACTGAGCAGAGGCTTGTCATCAGTCTATTACTATTGTCCTTGATAAAGCCAGAGATGGAATTTAATGAGCAAATTTCCTCTGCCATGTTTATTTAAAAGCCTAATTCCTAAAAATCAAATGGCATAAATGAATAATTATGCAAATTTTATTTTTATATATTTTAAAAAATTTTAAAGCACACTGTTCATTTGAAAGTCTAAAAGAGGCCCTGGCCAGTAGGCTCAGTGGTAGAGTGTTGGCCCGGCGTGGATGTCCCAGGTTCAATTCCCAGTCAAGGCACACAGGAGAAGCGCCCATCTGTTTCTCCACCCTTCCCCCTCTCCTTCCTCTCTGTCTCTCTCTTCCCCTCCCGCAGCCAAGGCTCCATTGGAGCAAAGTTGGCCTGGGCACTGAGGACGGCTCCATGGCCTCCGCTTCAGGTGCTAGAATGGCTCCTGCCGCAATGGAACGACACCCCAGATGGGCAGAGCATCGCCCCCTGGTAGACATGCCGGGTGGATCCCAGTCGGCGCATGTGGAAGTCTGTCTGACAGCTTCCCCACTTCTAACTTCAGAAAAAAAAAAAAAAGTCTAAAAGAGCCAAAGTCAAGTGCTAATCCTAAATAAAATACTTTCCAATTAGAGTAAATTCATTAGACTGCTAAGATTAAAAAGAAGAAACTACTTGTAAGAAAATAATGCAATATATGTGCATGGCCGATTATGACATTCTTTAATTTTGTCAATATTCTTAGAAAAGGGCTTAATGCCAGTTTTTTAAACTTTAAGTCACTCATTTTACGATAGATTAAATTTTAAAACCTTGTTAGTTAACTTTGGACCTTTTACTGTATAATAAAATGGAAGAAAGTACAAGATTAAATGTGAATTAGACACAGGCACAAGGGCTGGACCCGAAACAGCTCTCAGTATAGTAGGAGTCAGGAACCGTTATGCCTGACCTGACGCTGCTTACTTTAGGCCAGAGTCATTATGGCAACACTTTGAGTGACTGCTCTCCTCGTAGCTTAATTTTTGAAAAATATTGTCTTGATTTTGTCAGCCTTCATTTTTCATTTATTCTGTTTATTACATGACCATGTTTCAGTCCCTCTTAAACCACAGACAAGATAATTCTCTAATTGTGTCACCAGTGGGATAACACTATGATCAGAACTTCACCATGTCCTCTCTTTGTTAATATGGACCCTGTTTTAGAGCCAATATTAAGCTATTCGCCATTATCATCTACACAGCTGAAACTTACTTTTAACTCTATAAAAATGTTCAATTATCCCATGAAAGGATCACTATTATAAAGAAAAGTATGACATGTACATATCATGTGTATTATGATGTTATTTTTTTCTTGCCCTATCTATATCTTCCAACTTAATTTGGTAGCGGTCTTTGGGAAATAGTCTAGGAATTTAAAGAAAAAAAAATAAAACCACCGTAAGATGTAGTCTTAAAATAGCCTGAACTGAAGATTAATATTTCCTTGAGAACTTTCTGACTATGCCATGATTTTGAAATAAAGCAGAACTTTTTAAACTAGCTTTTCTAGACATTTTAACCATGTGGCAAATTTCATTTTGCTCCTTTTGCTCTAGTAATCCATTAGATTTTTCTAGGCAAGTGGAGCCTAAGACTTACCTTTGTAGCATAAACAATCAAATTAATAAGCCTTCAGACATTACTAAACCCTGAAGGGCATTCAGAATGCTTGAGATCATATACAACACTTTTAATAACTTTGTTCAGAAATGTGCAGCTCTCTGACAAATTACCAAGTTAAAAAAGTATAAGTGCAAATGCAAAAAATAAGGAGAGTCAATTATTTGGGACATTCTGGTTGAAGTTAAGGGCTTTTCTCAACCTGGACTATTTCTATGAAAAGTGGTTTTGGGAAGTATTTTAAGTTTAATCCTACTTATTAATTCAAAAGATACTTACCAAGCATCAACTGCATGTTTGACACTACCTAAATGCCTCAAAGACATTAATGAATAAAACAGATTTCTGCCCTAATGAATCTTACATTCTAGCTGGGGGAGAATAAAATGGGAATATATAAGCAAGTATATTAGAAGGTGGAAATGCTATAGAATAAACAAAAAGTGTTACTCTAATAAATCTAGTCAGAATTAAGCTAATAAATCTATATAGTACTTCATCTTTAATAGTACTTTATATAAATTATATGGTAATCTCTACACTAATCTAGGAGATATACATAGTATAGTGAATACTATATAGTATGGCTCATCTTCTATAGAAAAAAAATGCTGCTTTATCAGAAACTATTATAATCAGACTGGGAGTCATATTAAATTGAGGCTACGTACAGTATCCTCAATCTACAATTCTCACTTGAGCTTTAGGACAGTGAACTTGCTTTCTGTAATATGTCATTACATGAGCTGAGTAGATAACATCTCTGCCTCCAATACAGGTTACTAACATCAATTTGAAAGAATTCTGATCTAATTTTGCATATGATTTAATCATGCACAATAAGCCTAACTCCCCATGACTCAAATATGAGTAAAACTATCTTTTAAATAATACAAAAGTATTTTTCCATTTTCCCGAGATCCTGCTGCCTTTTGAGAGTTCATTACAGAGCTCAGTTTCTAAGCTCTAAAAATGGGTTTAAACACATCTGATATCAGAGAAGTAACCAAAAAAAAAAAAAAAAGGGTAAGAATTGTGGTGGCTGAAAATTAATTATCCAGTAAGTATGTAACAGTTTTGGTTGCATGGCTTGGAATTTACTATTGCAGTATCCTAGGGGCCTCAATCTAGCCCCAATATATTGAAATATATATGTCTAAATGTGGCTGGGAAGACTGCTTGGGACAAGACTGTAACCAACCAGGTGATAAGCTCTGAAATCAATGTAATCATGGAAGAGGTTCACCCGGGCAGCTCTCCTCTCCCTGTTGGCTGGGCTCAGGTTCGCATATCTTGAATGAGATTAGGAACAAGGGATAAAACGTTTATCCTGGGTATTTACATGGGCATAGTTTGAGAGGCCTGGGAGAGGTGTGGGGCCAAGTGGATGAAGACATGGAATGGTTTGTCTTCTGACTGTAATAAATATATATTTTTTGTATTTTTCCGAAGCCAGAAACGGGGAGGCAGTCAGACAGACTCCCGCATGTGCCCCAACGGGGTCTACCCTGCACGCCCACCAGGGGACGACGCTCTGCCCATCTGAGGCGTCTCTCTGCCGCCACCAGAGCCACTCTAGCGCCTGAGGCAGAGGCCACAGAGCCATCCTCAGCGCCCAGGCAAATGGAGCCTTGGCTGCGGGAGGGGAAGAGAGAGACAGAGAGGAAGGAGAGGGGGAGGGGTGGAGAAGCAGATGGGCGTGCCTCCTGCGTGCCCTGGCCGGGAATCGAACCCGGGATTCCTGCACGCCAGGCCTACGCTCTACCACTGAGCCAACTGGCCAGGGCCTGTAATAAATATTTTAAACTGTATATATTTTAATTTTACCCAATTTTTCATGTTATCTCTCACATCCTTTTTTATGTCAAGAGTTGAAAAATAATTATTTATTAGGTGGCTAAAAAATAAGCCATCTCCAGTCAGGCTTGTGAATGAAGCCCATCTTGGAAATGGTACCAGGTTAGAGGTCACCCACACGGGCAGATCCTCCCAGTGCAGTGAAGGAAGACCTGACTCGTGGATGACCGTGCGTAGGGTAACTCACCTTGGCAAGCTCCGGTGCGGATGTTAGGGATGAAGCCCCGCCGGCAGGGCTGAGGCTGGGCCGGACACATCTCACAGGGGTGGCCCCAGGCCCGTCCAATGGTGGCGCAGCACAGGGTCTTCGTGCAGACGATGCCCGTCAGCTGCCCTTGGCACATCTGGTTGTTGACCTGAGTGAAACACGGGCCTGTCCTGTAATCTGGAATGTGAAAGAAGATGAAAAGACAGGCTTTATAATTACACACCAACCTTACACCAGAACCTCCAAACACGCAAGCAGAGGATGTTTCTTTTGACCAAAGTGTCTAAAGACGAAAAGGCCAGACAGTTTCATTTTGAAAATTCACAATTTTTCAATCGTGAGACTTCACTGTAGTCTACACTAGACATTGTAAACGGGTGGCTGAAGGGTTGTGTCTGGGACACAGATGTGTTTTCTTGGCCCGCAAAATGTTTTATTTTTATTTTTATTTATTTATTTTTTTTTTTTCATTTTTCTGAAGTTGGAAACAGGGAGAGACAGTCAGACAGACTCCCGCATGCGCCCAACCGAGATCCACCCGGCACACCCACCAGGGGCGATGCTCTGCCCACCAGGGGGCGATGCTCTGCCCATCCTGGGCGTCGCCATGTTGCGACCAGAGCCACTCTAGCGCCTGAGGCAGAGGCCACAGAGCCATCCCCAGCGCCCGGGCCATCTTTGCTCCAATGGAGCCTTGGCTGCGGGAGGGGAAGAGAGAGACAGAGAGGAAAGTGCGGCGGAGGGGTGGAGAAGCAAATGGGAGCTTCTCCTGTGTGCCCTGGCTGGGAATCGAACCGGGGTCCTCCGCATGCTAGGCCAACGCTCTACCACTGAGCCAACCAGCCAGGGCTCCGCAAAATGTTTTAAAAGAATTTAAATTAGTGGCCAACATTTTTAAATTGGGAAATTTCACATGAAATTTTTATTTCTGGCTTTTCTTGAAAAGTTGGATGTTCTAGCCATGCTGGACCTGCCACGCTCCACGGCAGCGGATGAGTCAAGTGTGTCCTCTGTGTGACACCGCTGTCCCGGCCACGCCCAGCACTCTTCTCTCACTCAGACCCACCATCTGCCCCTGACGGCACCTGCTCCAACAACTTCTCTCTACCTAGCAAAGATTTTCTTTCCTTTCTAGATAGTTGAGAGTTCAAAAAATCGAAACAGCACCAACAAGGATATATCCTTCCATATCACATATATATTTGGTCAGTCTAATTTGTTTATAAACATTAAGCTCTAACAATTGGATTACTGTTTCCATGTCAATCTGTTTACTACTGTGTGTAGCTCAGCTAGCTAAAAGACAGTACTTAATAAGGCTCATAGCCATGGATTCTCTCCATGTAAGTGAACGTTGTATGATCTCTGTTATTGTCTGTACCGTTGTTCAGTTCTGTTCTGATGATGATAAAAACGTTAGCAAGTGTATGTTACTTGTGCTCTGTAAGAAGTAGACTCTTCTATTAATATTAAGGACAGTCTATTTAGACCCCTGTATCTCAAAGTGTCGTGCATGGACCAGCAACATAACGCATCACTTGGGAGCTGGTTAGAAATGTAGAGTCAGGTCCCATTCCAGAATCCCTGAACTAGAATTTGCATTTTAACAAGACATGCAGGAGATCAATATGCACCTTTAAGTTTAAGGACTGATCTAGACCATGGGCAAATTAAAAGCTAGGCATTGCTACTCTATCCCTCCTCCTACTATAATTTACTTCAATTTACCTTTCAGGTTATCGGTAGGTATTATTTTAAGCAGAACTGAATCATTAAATAGTTTTTAATTTGAGTGTTGTTGCTGTAGCTGTTTTGAGAAACACAGAATATCAGAGGTTAGTTTCCTGAAGACTGACCAATTAAATGATTCACATTTGTTACAAAATTACAACAGAAATATGTAGGAAAAAAATTTTCCCTTTTACAGAGATTGTATGGATGCAGTTTACTAATTCTTGGGAACGTAACATGATAGTCAGGATTTCCAGGTAAATCCTAATGCAGATATATAATTCCATTTGAAGGAAAAAGCCAGAACAAGTTCATTTGAGGTTTTTATAAGAGAAAAATAATCTCACATTCAAAGGAAGAAGAGTTAATAATGTTGACAATATTTCTTTATAAAAAAAAATTGTTACTGGAAAAAAAAAATCAGACTTGGATATAATTTAACATTTAAAACGTTAATCCAGAAAGAATCAGATATCATGTAAATGATATAGAATGACAAAAATACAACTTAAAATCACATAAAACTTCTATTTTTTTAATGAAGAATAAGTCTCATATAGAAGAAAAGAACAGTTTAAAAGTTCAATTTGAAGAAACAAAATCTAAAATAGGTAACTTTTTTAGCAAGCTGTTTTAACATTCTGTTATTCTGCAGCTGAACTTCAACAAAAATAGTTCATTTTAATCACTTACATAAGAACAACAGATGTGCTGGCTACAAATCACGTTTTTGAAAAAGACAATCTTTGTTGTATACATGTAGATATGTCAACCTTGTAAATAAGCATGCCTCCCGCACCACAAATTGCCAGGCCATAAATTTTTAGACCAATTCTTACTGTCCTCCAAACAACAGATTATTTTGCCATTTTAAATAAATATTAGACTCTTCACAATAAAGTTAATTAAGTTCTGAAGAAGTTGAGGAAAAGTCTATTTTTCACACAAAAAAAATAAAAAACTTATTTTTTTTGTAGATTCATGTATACATACCTATGTTGACATTCTGTACACTTTAAGGATTCCCAGAGAGAAGCCTACATAGCCTTTTTCATGATCTCATCCTTAAATAAACCAACCTGTCAGGAAATCATTCCTTCTCCTAACTGCAACACCTTCTTAAAATTATGTCCTTTTAGCCTGATCGCTGTAGAGAAGAGTTTATACGTATCTGGACAAGGATAGCTGTTTGTCTTCAGCAAATGACCTTTCATGTGGAAGGCTCTAATGAAGCCAACCTCAGACTCCTTTCCTGGGAACAGACTTTATTTCTTTCCTTATTTCTTTGGCCTAAATTTCCTTCCTTACAAATTGTGCTGAACCTGTTTTCTTACATGACGACATTTTGCTTTCTGGTTGGCAACTGATTGCTTTAAAATTTGACTTATTCAAGAATTACCAACATGTGTATGAACAAATATTACATATTGAAAAGGGATTTAAATTTTCTAGTCAGATTAAAACATTCTGCTCCAAACTTTACAGTATTTTAATTATGGTCAAAGAGTCCTAAAAGACCTCAATTAAATTACTGGCCATGCATTCTTTCATCAAGATTTTGTTGTGGGTCCAATATTGTGTACTAACCTAGCCATTCATGGTCAGGGACATCCTCACAGTGTGTTAGCAAAGTATTAACGGTGAGAACTCCTTGTCACTTGGCTAGCTGGAGCCAGTGATTTGGAAAGAGATATTTGCCTCATTATTATATGACCAAGAAATTTTTGTTTAAAAATTAGCTTATAAAAAAAGTAAAATGACATTAGCTTGTGAAACAAAAATATTGCTTGTTTGATTTTCTGATATCCAAGTGTAGTATATCATGCTGTTTATTCACATGAAGCAAATGACAGAGTAAACTCATCAAAAGATTTGGAGCTTACACTTCTTTTTGTTTCAAATAATTTTATTAAGGTATAATTTATATGTATGTCATACATCCACCTCCCTTAAATGTACAAAGCAATAATTTTTAGTAAATTTATTAAATTGCACAACCTTTATCACAAACCAATTTTGGTTTTTATTTTGTTTTATTTTTGGCTTCTCAGCAGATATTATTTTTATTTTTTCATTAGATTTGAAAAACAATCTTATGTTCATTTTAAGTATGCAACATTGTGATTCCACATTTATGTACCTTACAAAGTGATCACTGTGATAACTCTAGTAACTACCTGTCACCATACATTGTTATTATTATATTACTGGCTATATTCCCTATACTGTGCATTATAACTCCTTGATATAATTTATAACTGAAAGTGTGTACTTCTTACCCTCTACCACAATCCAATTTTGGAACATTTGCATCACCCCAAAAAGATGCCTAGTGCCAATTTCCAGCCCCAGTCATCCCCTAATCTACTTTCTGTCACTGTAAAATTCCCTTTTCTGGGCAATTTGTCTAAGCAGAAACATATAGTATGTTTTCTCCTTTAGCTGGCTTCTTTAGCTTAGCAAGTGTTCTCGAGGACCATACAGTCAGTGGCATAGGTCAGTACTTCAATCCTTTTTACAGCTGTATTACAATAGTATTCCACTGCATGAATATACCACTTCTGCTCATCGGTGGCCATTGCTGGGCCATATGATGAATGCATGTTTAACTGTTCAAGAAACTGCCAGACTGTCTTCCCATATAGCTTCACCATTTTATATTCTTACCAGCAATGGAATGAGGCCTCCAATTTTTCCACATCCTTCCTAATATTTTTGACTTACAGTCTTTTTAAGTATAGCTTATGTTAGCATAACTTTAAATAAATACTATTGAATATATTTGGGGATTTTGCTATAATTCTGCAAGTCCTATTGTTATAACTAGAGATGCTAAACAGTGCTAGATAATCAAAGTTGAGTGTTATTGCTGTGTAGACAACTAGACAACCTTTGGAAAGGTTATTGGAAGGTAAAGACAGAAATAGGTCTGGTTGGGGACTTGGGATTTAGGAAGAAGGGATTTCTTTGTTGTTTACATTTGCTTATTTTTTGTTTTATGTTATAGTTTTGTTTTGTGGAAAAGAGCATTTCTAAAAGCAAATGGGAATAATGAAGTTGAAAGGGAGAGCTATGATAAGCAGAAAGAATAAATAATCTTTAGTATAAGATCCTTGAGGAGCGAGACTGACAGTGACACAGGAATCTGTGTGAAGTTACCTTAGACGGAAGAAAAGCACTTCTCTGCAGCCTGAGGGATGAAGGGCAGGACGCAGAGAGCTCCAGGCACACTTACCCAGGAGAGGGAATGAATGCTGTCCTCTCCCACACCTCTATCTTCTTTGTGAAACAGGAGATGAAATAACAGGTCTTTGGTGGGGGTTGGCTGGGTGTCTGATCTTTGAGGCCCACTGAGATGGCACTGCAGATAATGGGCGATGGAGCTGACCTGAGAACCCAGCAGATTCCCAGGGCACAGCAGGGCCTCTCTATGGTGGATGAACAAGTGAACTTAGAGTGGGACCAATCTGCCTGTTGTCCAGTGGCTCTAGGCAGCTGAGAGGCTCACTCAGAAATTAGGGTTCATCCAGGGTTAGGTTTTAGTTTGTTAAATGTGAAAAAAAAATCAGAATGGCAAGGGAGTTTAGAGTATTGTTATGCCTATTTTTAAATTATGGACCATGGAATCTATGGTGGATGAAATGGGAAGTGAGAAAAGCAAAGGACTGACAGAATTAGATGCAGGAGAAAGCAGGGAGATCAGTGAACTAGGTGCCCCCATACAGCCCCACCTGAGAAGGAAAAGTCACAGCGACAGTTACACATCATCAGCTGCCCGTGGGCTGAAATACCATGTACTTAAACGTCAGCAGAATTCAGTTATTCTATAATGCAGCATAGACTGTACACTGCATAACATAGGGAAGCTATCCATGTATACTGGAAAGTAAATGTCACCACCTCAAGCAATGCAATGGGATGCCCCTGTTAGAGACCTTAAACCAGGGATCCCCAAACTACGGCCCGCAGGCTGCATGCGGCCCCCTGATGCCATTTATCCGGCCCCCACCGCACTTCCGGAAGGGGTACCTCTTTCATTGGTGGTCAGTGAGAGGAGCATAGTCCCCATTGAAATACTGGTCAGTTTGTTGATTTAAATTTACTTGTTCTTTATTTTAAATATTGTATTTGTTCCCGTTTTGTTATTTTACTTTAAAATAAGATATGTGCAGTGTAAATAGGGATTTGTGCATAGTTTTCTTTATAGTCCGGCCCTCCAGTGGTCTGAGTGACAGTGAACTGGCCTCCTGTGTAAAAAGTTTGGGGACCCCTGCCTTAAACGCTGTAACAGTAAGTCAAACAAAGCCAAAAGATATCAGAATTCCATCCATTCCCACTTTAATACAATGAACTGCCTGATCCTAGAAAGTATATGAAAATATACGGGATTTCCCAACAAGTTGCACAGACTTTGGACTTAGGCAAGAAGGCATATCCATTCTCAGGAACCAAAGACATACAGCATGTAGTCAAGTGATCACCTTGTGTGACAGCTGCAGACATGAGTGAGTATAATAAATTGTGGAATGTGTCTAATGATCCTGGCTGTGACCATCTCCTTTGAGTGATGAAGTTTCTGACACAGCAATTATAAATAAGGTTTTGTGCATGCTATTAGGATTATAATTGAGAGTGTAGTCAGTTTGCAAGCTGAAATCCCTGATCACAGATATAACCGGAGCATGCAGAAAATGCAACCCCCCCAAATTATAGGAGATGATATCATAGTTTCTGTAGTTCCAATAAAATTTGACCTGAATGTCTGCAGATCCAAACTTCAAGCTGGGTCTAAATAGTCAGGGTACAATAAACTCCAATAACTGAGATGGTTATTGGCTTCCTTGAGGTCAACTTCAGGAGAATTTAGAATTAAGTACAGAATCGTTTAAGAATATCAAAGCCATTAAATTAATATTTCTGTTTTAAGAAATCTACGCAAAAATTATGTACCTGTAATATTTAACAGCATTTGGCCCATTCCATCAGCCTGTCTTGTAATCACGATTTAAAATGAACAATTAATTTATATAGAGTTGTGATTTTTAAGTTAAATGTGACTATGCTTATATACAGAATTAGATCATTTACATGAACTTCAGGTTTTTATACATTTGTATTTATAAGTTTGAGTATTTATATATTTAGTTACTAATTAGCTTTAAAAGAGCTATTTGAGTACCTGCAAAGGTTTTTAAGTTGCACAATCAAATATATTAGATGTATTTAATACCTAAAAGCAGTTCAAAAGGTAAGGAGGTGTTTGGTTAACAAGTATGAAAATGGAATCGAATATTAAAGACCTGTTAAAGTGACTATTAAAATCTGTTAGATTTATTAATATATTAGTAATACATCTAAATTGAATTTAAATGCTCAAAGAATATACCCTAAATATTGTAATTGAAAAAAGGGACCCGAAGAAAGAGTTGTGCACCCATGTTCATAACAGCATTATTCACAATAGCCAAAAGGTAGATGCAACTCAAGTGTCCACTGATGTATGAATGTTTAAACAAAGTACATACAACGGGATATAATGTAGCCTTTAAAAGGAAGAAAAATCTGATACACATTAATTACAACACAGGTGAACCCTGAAGACATTATTCTGAGTGAAACAAGCCAGTTAGAAAAGAAAAAACGTTCTGACTCCACTTTTGTGGGGCACCTAGAGTAGTGAAATTCATAGAAACAGAAAGTAGCGTGGTGGTTTTCAGGGGCTGGAGGGAAAGGGAATTAGGGAGTTAGTATTTAAAGTGCACAGAGCTTCAGTTTTGCAAGATGAAAAGGATTCTGCGGATGGATGATGGCGATGGTGCACAACAATGTGAATGTACTAAATGCCACTGAAGTGTACACTTAAAAATGGTTAAGATGGTAAATTTTATGTTATGTGTCCTTCACAGTTAAAAAATATACTTTTAAAAAGCTCAAATAATAACCAGGGTTTTTAAAATATGTTTAAAAAAATTATTTTTTTTGTATGTTTCTGAAGCTGGAAACGGGGAGAGGCAGTCAGACAGACTCCCGCATGCGCCCGACCGTGATCCACCCGGCACGCCCACCAGGGGGCGATGCTCTGCCCCTCCGGGGCATCGCTCTGTCGCAACCAGAGCCACTCTAGCGCCTGGGGCAGAGGCCAAGGAGCCATTCCCAGCGCCCGGGCCATCTTTGCTCCAATGGAGCCTCACTGCGGGAGGGGAAGAGAGAGACAGAGAGGAAGGAGAGGGGGAGGGCTGGAGAAGCAGATGGGCACTTCTCCTGAGTGCCCTGGCCGGGAATTGAACCCGGGACTTCTGCACGCCAAGCTGACGCTCTACCACTGAGCCAACCGGCCAGGGCCACAAACCTGAATTTTTACCACCAAAATAAATGGAGTCTTTTCCATATACAGAGTCACCACTGAGGGCACAGGAACACCCCCCTGCCCTTCCAGTAACATTGACTGCTTGCCTTGTGATATACATATATAATATTTATGTTGCAATTGATTCCAAATGCACACAATGCTGTATGGGCTATTCTTGATCATATTTAGTGACTATCTACTTTGGCTTTCTGAAAGGTAAATTCCTAGCACTCAATTGCTGAATCAAGTGTCCAGTTTGAAAAATATTCAAACCAATATTCAGAACTGCTCTCTGCATAGGTGGTATCACTTCACACTCTCAAAAGTAGTACAAGTGAGAGGCTGTTTCCTCACACCCTCTTCAACACTGGGTAGAAGCAAATGGTTGAGAATGGTATCTCATTATTGCTTTTGAATTATAACAACTCACTGTCCCTATTTTTGACAATCAAGGGAAGAAAATTAAATCTAGGGTAGACACTTTAGAGTGGTCCTTTCTATAAACCAGAGGTCCCCAAACTTTTTACATAGGGGGCCAGTTCACTGTCCCTCAGACCGTTGGAGGGCCGGACATTAAAAAAACTATGAACAAATCCCTATGCACACTGCACATATCTTATTTTAAAGTAAAAAAAACAAAACAGGAACAAAGAGAATATTTAAAATAAAGAACAAGTAAATTTAAATCAACAAACTGACCAGTATTTCAATGGGAACTATGCTCCTCTCACTGACCACCAATGAAAGAGGTGCCCCTTTTGGAAGTGTGGTGGGGGCCGGATCCGTAGTTTGGGGACCCCTGCTATAAACTATCTGAAGTACTAAAAAAAATTACCATTATTGCAAATTAAAAAAAAGTTAAAAGTCAGAGATTAAGTCATACATGGAGAATCAAAGAGCTGGAAGAAAGCGAAGCTGAGATACGACTTAGAGACCCACCGCACTCAAAGCGCTACACCAGGCATGCTGTGTTCATTAAACTGTATACATAGCATGTGCAGTCTTAGTTTTTGGTAGCTTTGCCTTCTCCTAACAGACCAAAGTGCTTTACAAATTTAGTGAATATGGCCACAACCCCACAAGTGCCTCCTGCCAACCCCAAGTATAATCTCTGAACTACCAATTTGCAAGCCCAGTCTCCTGGTTTCCCAAAGACGAGTCTCCATCAAGCATGCTATATAAAGGACAAATCTCTCTGTAAATTGAGACACTTGATGCATTAAAGACTTTTGCTTCTGAAAATAGATGAGTAATTACTTTAATTACCACAGTTCCACTGAATTTTATTTCTAACATAATACCACTATTTAGTATTTCAGTAGAATAGTGTACTCAGTGAAAAAGGACTCTTTCACTATTCTCTAGTCTTTCAAAGCATGAGACTACTGCCAACATCAAAGGACTCCTGAATGAAGAAGAGGTGGGAAAGATAATTAGATGCTGCCCAATGATGCAAACAAAATTACTATCCTTGATGTCACGATTCATAAGGATGAAGGCCATCAAAGATGTGTTCCCAAAATTCACGGCCTATCGAACTTAAAGTTCACTCTCTCAAGAGCAAAACCAATTAACTTATAACTTATTCTAAGGGCAACAAACAATGCTGAAAATTAAAAACTAGTAAGATTATTTGAAGGCTATCATCACATTTGAAAGAGAAAAAGAGACAAAAATATTTTGTCATGAGTTAATGAGGAGGATGGCAATACAAATCACTCAACACAAAGGATGGATCATACACAAGTCAAATCAAAGCATCAAATTTTATGATATTTAAGAAAAACCTATGGTAATAGTTAAGTAGCCCTGAATAATTCAAGGAAAAGTGACACGTGCTCACACAGCATTTCTTCCTTATCTATAAACTCAGACACACAATCAATGAAAACCAGTGCTTGAACAGATCTTCTATTTCCCTTGACCCAAATACAAAGAGATCACAAGACTGAATTTCAGTGGCAGTGAATAAAATATTAGGCATATTAGTTGACAAAGCCTTTCTATAATGATATGGACTCAATGTACTATTTTCTTATTGAAATTTCTGCCTAAATCAACTCCTCCTGAGCCCAAAACAACCATATACATATTATTGAGTCAACCAAGCCAATAAATCACACCCTTCCCGGAAATCTGATGGGAAATCAAAAGCCCTCTATGATTCTGTCCTGACATCTAACTTCCAGTATATCATCTAATTAAAGAGGCTGAGATTTCTCTTGAGGAAAAAGCAAGTGCCATGTAACTCATTACTGGGGTTATAATTATTTAGGTGTTTTAGGGAAATGCTGAAGATCAAGGAAGACCACAGATCACATGCCCTTCTAAAAGGATACAGGTCGCATCTATCAACAAATCTGTTGGACTTACAAAAAAGGAGCCCTGGCCCTGGCCGGTTTGCTCAGTGGTAGAGCGTCGGCCTGGCGTGCAGAAGTCCTAGGTTCGATTCCCAGCCAGGGCACACAGGAGAAGCGCCCATCTGCTTCTCCACCCCTCCCCCTCTCCTTCCTCTCTGTCTCTCTCTTCCCCTCCTGCAGCCAAGGCTCCCCTGGAGCAAAGTTTGCCCAGGCGCTGAGGATGGCTCTGTGGAATCTGCCTCAGGCGCTAGAATGGCTCTGATTGTGGCAGAGCAACACCCCAAGATGGGCAGAGCATTGCCCCCCTGGTGGGCATGCCGGGTGGATCCTGGTCGGGCACATGCGGGAGTCTGTCTGACTGCCTCCCTGCTTCCAGCTTTGGAAAAATACAAAAAAAAAAGGAGCCCTGCCTCTGTGACTTGCTATGAGAAGTGTGGTCAACAGATCCTGCTGGCACTGATGGTCCAGCATGGGTGGTGGTCTATACAGGTGCAGTGACTCATTCCTGGCTCTCTGGTTGGAGCACCTTATACCTGGTTCCTCTTACATTAGTCCTAGGAGAGACCCAAGAACAAAGAGCCCCCTGAGACATCTCAGTAGAAAGGTCACAGTACTACAACACCTTTTATCAGTAAATAATTTTATCTCAGTAAATATATTTTATCTCGGTAAAATAATTTTATCTCACACAGCCTGTAAGCTTGTAATTGCTGCAGAAACCTATGTAGCCTGACTGATATTGGCACTGAGGATACTTGCTTCACAAATATTCAAATACAAATTAAAAGGTTAAAGTCTTTCTTTGATTCAGAAAAGTAAACTCTTTCAAAATTCAGACTCAAGAGAAGAACTTTAACTTCAAGAAAATAAATCTCACAATTAAAAAAAAACTTGACTTAATAGATGGATTTACAATTGTGTACCACACAGACGGAGAATGTGCTAGTTTAGCCTACCTTTATTTTTTGAAACATTTATTAAGATGGTGACATACTTTGTCAGAAGCACATCATTATTTCAGTGAGATTCAATAGATCCCTGGAGTATCTACTGAATACTGTATTTTCTCTTTCATGGTATGAAAGTCTGAAACTTTCTACAGAATCTTGCATAGAAGGATTTTAAGTAATGTGACTAATGAATACCTTGTGCTTTTTTTAAAATTCAAGCTAAATTAATTGATTCCCTCTAAAGGGATCCCAACCAACATTTTTAACTGTAAAATCTGTGACATGAAATTGAGTATTTTAGAGAAATTTTGGCAGTAATAAAATTTCACACCAATGTGGTTTGTTACAATCTATAGCAGTGTCGTCCAAAACAGTAGCCATTTACCCACATGTGGCTTTCTAAATTTAAACTTTAAATTTAAATTAAATTAAATAAACACTTAGTTCCTCAGTCATACTAGCCGCATGTCCAGTGCTTAAGAGCCATGTGTGGTTAGTGGCTACTATACTGGCAGCATAAGGAATATTTCCATCATCTGAGAAAGTTCTCTGGATGCACACGAGTAGCTGACAGCAGCTGGTGTTAAGGCATCAGTTCTTTAAAAGGTTATGTTTGAAACTATAAATCATTTCTATCCTTTCTTAGTGACAGCCATGAAGTCTGTGCAGAGCATTATCCCATCATTTAAGATTATCTGTACAATGACCTAATTTGGTTGGCGTGGAAAGTTTTCCTTTACAGATGATTCCAGTAGGCTTAGATAGGTTAAATAAAATTGCCCAAAGTCACACAGATCATGCTTAACAGAGACAGAATCTGAATGGCAAATGTATCTGACACCAAAAACCATGTAGCATTGATCATCTTGCGTACGTTGTAGGAGGGTTGCGAGGGAGGGAGTCCTGTGTTTGATCAACGGTTCCTGGGCTGCAATAAATGCTCTTTTCTGTATACATTTATTCCTTTCTTGGTTTTATGGCTGTGACCCCTTTTCTCAACTAATAAAGCCCAGCTCATTAATTGCATCACTGGCCACTTTGATATGCCTCCAAAGAGAGCCACCATGTCTCAGCTGTCTGTATGTCTGCCTGGATTTAGACTTTTCCTCTACTTTAGAGCACAAGTACTTCTCAGCAGGCCCCCCCGGCATTGCAGTCAACCCACTTCAAATTGTATCAGCAGTTTAGCTTCTGTTCTCTGAGTGGGTAGACTATGAACAGTATCACTTCAACAGGAGAGGTTGGAATGTTGGAGCTGGTCTACCGACAATGCTGGCCAAGGTGTTCAAGAAGACACAATATCTACAGAAGATGAAGCCTACTGCTCAGTAAGCTCCCAGTCTAATCTGTACTATTATGGAGATGTTGGGCTTTACTGCCACCTTCCCAAAAGGATCCAGGCCATTCTGGATGAGACACATACAAGCATTTTGAGAACTGTAAAGTATCAGTTAAATTTTAATTCTTTTAATAATTTTTAGAAATGAAACACCCTTAGAAATGATTTGTTTGATAATGTGATTAAAAGATGAGGATATAATGTCCAAATTTTCAGCAACTGGAGCCAAGACAAATAGATTTGATGTAATAGCTTAGGCTTCATGACCCAATCTCCCATTATACTCAACATAAAAAGGTAATGAGAAGCTCTGATGGAGCCCTGGCCGGTTGGCTCAGCGGTAGAGCGTCGGCCTAGCGTGCGGAGGACCTGGGTTCGATTCCCGGCCAGGGCACACAGGAGAAGCGCCCATTTGCTTCTCCACCCCTCCGCCGCGCTTTCCTCTCTGTCTCTCTCGTCCCCTCCCGCAGCCAAGGCTCCATTGGAGCAAAGATGGCCCGGGCGCTGGGGATGGCTCTGTGGCCTCTGCCTCAGGCACTAGAGTGGCTCTGGTTGCAACATGGCGACGCCCAGGATGGGCAGAGCATCGCCCCCTGGTGGGCAGAGCATCGCCCCTGGTGGGCGTGCCGGGTGGATCCCGGTCGGGCGCATGCAGGAGTCTGTCTGACTGTCTCTCCCTGTTTCCAGCTTCAGAAAAATAAAAAAAAAAAAGGTAATGAGAAGCTCTGATGGAATCTGTGGTGTCAAGGGCTGTGCATGACAAAATACACCTGCTGAGCTGAGATTCAGAAAGACGGTTTAACTCAGCATTTCCCAAAATGTGGTCAACTGAACACTGTTCCACATATTAGTAAGAGTAATATGTCAAAAAAAAATTATGTGGTCAAGTAGAGTTGAACAAAGACAGAATTTGTGTATGTGTGTCCGTGAAACTACACAACTTTCAGAAGCCTTTAAAGTACTTATGTGCATTATTAACTGCCAAGAGGCTCTAGTAGGCAGTGTTCAAAATTTATTTGCTCATAAAATATTTTTATCCAATAGCATTTCCTCGAGACTAGTGTGGGATGAAACGCACTTCAGCAAACACTTATCTAACTTTATCAGCAGATGAGTCCCCTGTCATATCCTCAAAGTTCGCTGCCTGAAATAGATTTCATAAAATGATATCTCTGGTGTAACTGGCTTTCCTCCAGATGATATCACTACTACCATAAATATCAAGGAGAACTTTAGAGACTTGTGACATGATGGCAGTTCTCAAACTTTCTTACCAGTTGCTAAACTATTGCCTAGCCTACTAATAGTATTGAAAATATTTATAAGTGATCATAGTTCAGAGGTATTCCTGTGTTTCTTTGCATTATTCCTCTATATGCCAATGATTCCATCTATTCTTCGAGAGTATAAGATCTGATGTCTGTCCCATGACTGGTGATGGGAAGCACATGGTCCTATATTCCTGTGTAGGTTTTTGTCAGCAATGCAAAGCAGAGAAAACAGAGACTTGTTTAGAGATGGAGACAGTGATATACCACTACTGTAGCTACATTACATATGATTACTTTTCTGATCATTCAAACAACACCATGACATAGGTACTATTACTATGCTCATTTTAGAAATGAGGAAACTGAGGCACAGTGAAGTGAGGTAACTTGTGCAATGTCACAAAGACAGTAATTAGACCAGAAAAAAAAAAGATGTGATAATGATTCACACAATTAGCTTTCTCAAATTTCTTTTGAAAGTTACCAAGCAGACTCTGACCAGGTAGCTCAGTTGGTTAGAGCATCATCCCCATATGCCAAGGTGGTGGGTTCAATCCCCAGTCAGAGCACATACAAGGAACAACCAATGAATGCATAAATAAGTGGAACAACAAATCCATGTTTCTCTCTCTCTCTCTCCCCTCTCCTTTCCTCTCTCTCTAAACTCAATAAAAAGTAATAAAACACTTAAAACTCACCTGTTCTTTAAAAAAATAATAAAGCAACTAATGATAATGAGCTGAGGTATCTATGTTTATTCCACATGGTATTGACAGAACCAGATTCACAAACAGAACCCTGGCTTCACAATTCACAAACTATACTTGCCTACAGTTTCGAATAGGTTACTTTAACTCAGTTACCTTATTTGTAAAATGAGTATAAGAAGAGAACTTTGCCTGACCAGGTGGTGGGGCAGTGGATAGAGCTTCGGACTGGGATGCTGAGGACCCAGGTTTGAGACCCCAAGGTCACCAGCTTCAGCGCGGGCTCATCTGGTTTGAGCAAAAGCTCACCAGCTTGGACCCAAGGTCACTGGCTCGAGCAAGGGGTTACTCGGTCTGCTTAAGGCCCGTGGTCAAGGCACATATAAGAAAGCAATCAATGAACAACTAAAGTGTCGCAATGTGCAACGAAAAACTAATGATTGATGCTTCTCATCTCTCCATTCCTGTCTGTCTGTCCCTATCTCTGACTCTCTCTCTCTGTCTCTGTAAAAAAAAAAAAAAAAAAAAAAAGAGAGAGAGAGAACTTTACGTCTAGTTCATGATGTGGATGTGTGCATGCCATGAGATAAAAACTTTGGGCTTAGCACATTCTAGGCTTTTCATAAACCTCAGCACCTGGCCAGTAATAAACATGTTAGAGCCCTCTCTAGTTTACAACTCACTTTCCTATGCTTTACTTCATTATGGCCATTACTCTGACACTGCAAGGTGAAGGAGGAGCAAGGAAGAAAAGCCTACGGAAACCTCACTATGGCTTTGTTCCTCACAGTTATATATGGATACAATTTTCTTGGATGTGAAAGCTGTAAGAAACCACTTAAATGGACAGCAGAATCCTTCCAAGAAATAATATACTTCCTTATGGAGTTATTTTCTGTATTATTCAAGCTCCCTCTTTCCCAAAGATCTGTTTGGAATCAAAGCCAGGTTTCACAGCCTGAAAATTAATACTGTGCAGCCAGAAATAAATTATTTTGCAAGGAGAAATACCAGACTCACATAATTTTTACTCGGTGAAAAAAAAATTCTCCCTTTTGACCTCGCCAGAAAATACAATGGACAAATGGAAAAGTACAACATTTATTTATGCAGTTTGTAAAAGAGAGTACCTCTTTTGAGCACCATCACCAATTTGTGATCAGCCCTATATTACCCGGGTTCCAGATGATCTATTTCTACCTGCAGCCTCGAGCTCTGTGCCAGGAGACTAAGCCTTGTGCCACTGAGAGCGGGCCCTCAGGAGGGAAGGATCATGGCACCAAGTACAATGAGGTTGTCAGGGCCTGAGCTTGTGGGAGAGGCTCCGACTGTCTAATGATGAACATCAAAGGAAATCTCAGTTAAACGTCCACATGTTTCCAAACTTTGCAAACATTCCAGATATAGAAAAACATCCTGATGCTTAAGTAAATTTTCAAATTTCCAACCAGATGTTTGCTAGGTTGAGTATGTGTCTCTGATTGCCTTCAAAAATTAGAGGGTTCTGAGTCTTATTTCATATTATCTATTTGTGTACCTTCTGTTCCTAATTAGTAGAGAAAATCAAACTTGAAGTTTTCTACTAGAAAAAAACCCCATATTCTTTGAGCTACTATGAATACACGCACATATTTCATACTATCTGGTTTGGTACATAATATGTGTAAGGGGTGTATGCCTATTGCATTTCCACTCACTAAGTAATTGTTCCAATTCCTAGGTAACTACAGAAAGCTTACCCTAATATATAGACAGTAAATAGTAAATCCCTTCAGTTTCCTTAATTAATCATACATTTTGAGAGCAAACTAAATCTTTTATCAAAAAGGCTCTATGTTAAGTGTGAATAGGTGAGACTCATAAGACTGCTATACCATTGTGTTTAATACTGTTTCATTCTAAAGCTGGACTCTCAGCAAAAAAAAGGGGTTTATGAAAAGCATGGTCAAAATATATGATAAACTATGTAGAGAAAATGTGAATATATTTGGCCTGTCCTGCAACCAAACTATTTGCCTTTTGGGAGAAATCCATCGTATGAGTCTAGATGGGAAGAGGAACAGATGCAAAGACAAATAAATATTTATACACTTTTTCTCAGCCCTGGCCACTAGGCTCAGTGGTAGAGCATTGTCCCAGCATGTAGCGGTCCTGGGTTCAATTCCAGGTCAGGGCACACAGGAGAGGTGCCCATCTGCTTTTCCACCCCTCCTCCTCTCACTTCTCTCTCTCTCTCTCTCTCTTTCATCCCCTCCTGCAGTCATGGCTTGACTGGAGCAAATTGGCCTCAGGCGCTGAGGATGGCTCCATGGCCTCTACTTCAAGCACCAAGAAGAGCTCGGTTGTTGAACAACAGAGCAATGCCCCAGATGGGCAGGGCATTGACCCCTAGTGGGTTTGCCAGGTGGATCCAGGTCGGGGCGCATGTGGGAGTCTGTCTCTCTGCCTCCTCTCCTCTCACTGAATAAAAAAAAAGAAACTTTTTCTCAGCAGCAAGAGGACAGTGGAGAGAGCAAAAGACTAACTAGGAATCAACCAGCCAACACCTCAGAGGAGTTTTCTGATGGCAGCTTCTATTGGCTCTTACCTATTTTCCAAGCTCGCTTCTCCACACTACTTGTAGGTTCTATATCTATCCAATGACTTTTTATTGCATTCCTTTAGTTACTATTTTTAATTCAGTGAAACAGACTTGATTTCAGCTTTTTCGCAACCAAGACCAAGCTGATACAGATAGCACTCTATTCACAATGGAAATTCTAAATTAAATTTAAAATGTTAGGTAAGATATAAGGACTCTACACAATTTCTTTTATTTGTACTCTTGTAGGTAGGAAGTTCATGGGCAGATATCATTCTTTGCATGAGTCTTGATGAGAATTTTATAACACTGATATATTAAGAATATTCTGGAGGGAAGATGGCAGCGGAGTAGGCGGACGCACAGATGCCCAGCTCTCAACACCAAACTGGAATACAAATCAATTTAGGAAAAATCAGCATGAAAAACCAACACTGAACTGCAAGAACAGCTCTCAAAAACCAAGGAGCAAAGATGAAGCCACAATAATCCTGGTAAGGAGTGCCTGAATCTCCTCTGCTTACAGGAAGGGAAGGAGGGAGGTGAGGCTGAGAGCCCAGGGAGGATTTCACAGAGGAAAAAGAGCAGAAACTACTGCTCACAGCCACTTACCTGGCGACCAGGGAGCAAGGTGGGTTGAAAAGACCAGCTTATCTCCCAAGTGGAAAGGACAAGGAGAGGGACAGACCGTGAAGGGCTAAGGTATGCAAGAAACGAAATAAAAAAGTTGACTCATTCGTGCTGGAGGCGGCCATAGCTGGGGGAGGGACTGAACCTTTCACAAAACAGAGCAGAAGTGCTTCCGGATCAGAGATTTCCGGACATCTATCCAGCTCCAATCAGCGCAACAAGACACAGCTGAAAACAAGAAGTGGGGAGAAGGGACAGTAACTCAGGTCTCCATGGAGATCTGAGATACACCTCCCCCTACTGAAGCTGAGAAAAAACCCTGCCCCCAGTGAGATTAGTTGGTGGAAGAGACCTTCAGCGTTTCAGGTTACACCCACAGCATTCCTGGTTACAGTTTCAAGGAAGCCCCCTGCTGAGATCAGTTAACAAGACTATCACCTGTTAAGAAAACAAACAAATCAAGACTTCAAAGCTGCCCAAATCCAAAAGTGGATTACAAATAATAGCTAATACCAACCCAAGAAGACCTAGAAATAACACAACTGAAAACTGGAGGCAGACAACACCAAGTCTAGACTCAACCAACTCTACAAATAAAACACCATTATGAGAAGACAAAGGAGTGCAACCCAAATGAAACCACAAGAGACACCTTTGAGAGATGAGCTGAGTGATATGGAAATAATCAAACTTCCAGATGCGGAGTTCAAAATAATGATTGTAAGGATGCTTAGGGATCTTAGAACAACAATGGAGGGGCAGTTTGAAAACCTAAATAAAGAAATAGCAAGTATAAAAAAGGATATTGAAATATTAAAAAAGAATCAGTCAGAGATGACAAATACAATATCAGAAATGAAGACCACAATGGAAGGAATTAAAAACAGGATGGATACAGCTGAGGATCGAATCAGCGAGTTGGAGGACAACTGGAATGAAGGCATGAAAGCAGAGAAGAAAAGAGAAAAGAGACTCAAAAAGTCAGAGGAAACACTTAGAGAGCTATGTGATAACATGAAGAGAAATAACATCCGCATCATAGGGGTTCCTGAAGAAGAAGAAAAAGAACAAGGGATAGAGACTTTGTTCAATCATATCATAACTGAAAACTTCCCTAAATTAATGCAAGAGAAACTCTCACAAGTCCAAGAAGCACAGAGAACTCCATTAAAGAGAAACCCAAAGAAACCTACACCAAGACACATCATAATTAAAATACCAAAGCTAAGCGATAAAGAGAAAATATTAAAAGCTGCAAGAGAAAAAAAAGTTATCACCTACAAAGGAGCCCCCATAAGGATGACATCCAACTTCTCAACAGAAACACTTGAGGCCAGAAGGGAATGGCAAGAAATATTCAAAGTAATGCAGAACAAGAACCTACAACCAAGACTACTTTATCCAGCAAGGCTATCGTTTAAAATTGAAGGAGAAATAAAAAGCTTCCCAGACAAAAACAACTCAAGGAATTCATTACAACCAAACCAACGCTGCAAGAAATGTTAAGGGGCCTGTTGTAAACAGATCAAAGTTGGAAAAGAATATAGCAAAAAAAGGAATACACCTTTAAAGAAGAAAATGGCAATAAACAACTACATATCAATAATAACCTTAAATGTAAATGGATTAAATGATCCAATCAAAAGACATAGGGTAGCTGCATGGATAAGAAAACAGGACCCATACATATGTTGTCTACAAGAGACACACCTTAGAACAAAAGACACACATAGATTGAAGGTAAAAGGATGGAAAAAAACATTTCATGCAAACGGAAATGAAAAAAAAGCTGGGGTAGCAATACTTATATCAGACAAAATGGACTTTAAAACAAAGGATATAGTAAGAGATAAAGAAGGCCACTACATAATGATAAAGGGAGTAATCCAACAGGAAGATATAACTATTATAAATATCTATGCACCTAATATAGGAGCACCCAAATATATAAAACAGACTTTGATGGATTTAAAGGGCGAGATCAACAGCAATACTATAATAGTAGGGGATTTCAATACCCCACTAACATCACTAGATAGATCCTCAAGAAAGAAAATTAACAAAGAAACAGCAGACTTTTTGGAAACCCTAGATCAACTCGATTTAATAGATATCTTCAGATCCTTTCACCCTAAAGCAGCAGAATATACATTCTTTTCAAGTGCTCATGGTACATTCTCTAGGATAGACCACATGTTAGGGCACAAAAGTGCTCTCAACAAATTTAAGAAGACTGAAATCATATCAAGCACTTTCTCCGGTCACAACGGCATGAAACTAGAAATGAATCACAGCAGAAAAGCTCAAAAATTCTCAAACACATGGAAAGTAAATAGCAGGGTGTTAAATAATGAATGGATTAAGAATGAGATCAAAGAAGAAATAAAAAAATTCCTAGAAACGAATGACAATGAGCATACAACAACTCAAAATTTATGGGACACAGCGAAAGCAGTGCTGAGAGGGAAGTTCATAGCACTACAGGCACACTTTCAGAAGCTAGAAAAAGCTCAAATAAACAACTTAACCCTGCATCTAAAAGAATTAGAAAAAGAACAGCAAGTAAAGCCCAAATGTAGTAGAAGGAAGGAAATAATAAAGATCAGAGCAGAAATAAATGACATAGAGGCTAAAGAAACAATACAGAGGATCAATGAAACTAGGAGCTGGTTCTTTGAAAAGGTAAACAAGATTGATGAACCTTTAAGTAGACTCACCAAGAAAAAGAGAGAGAGGACTCAAATAAATAAAATTAGAAATGAGAGAGGAGAAATAACAACTGACACAACAGAAATACAAAATATTGTAAGAAAATACTATGAAGAACTGTATGCCAAAAAACTAGACAACCTAGATGAAATGGACAAATTCCTTGAAACATACAATCTTCCAAAAATCAATCTAGAAGAATCAGAAAACCTAAACAGACCAATTACACCAAATGAGATCGAAACAGTTATCAAAAAACTCCCAAAAAAGAAAAGTCCGGGGCCCGATGGCTTCACAACGGAATTCTACCAAATATTCAAAGAAGAACTAACTCCTATCCTTCTCAAACTATTTCAAAAAATTCAAGAGGAAGGAAGACTTCCAAACTCCTTTTACGAGGCGAGCATAATTCTGATTCCAAAACCAGGCAAAGACAACACAAAGAAAGAAAATTATAGGCCAATATCTCTGATGAATATAGATGCTAAAATCCTCAACAAAATATTAGCAAACCGGATCCAACAATATATGGAAAAAATCATACACCATGATCAAGTGGGATTTACTCTGGGGAGGCAAGGCTGGTACAATATTCGTAAATTAATCAAATCAATGTGATTCATCACATAAACAAAAAGAAGGAGAAAAACCATATGATAATTTCAATAGATGCAGAAAAAGCATTTGATAAGATCCAGCATCGGCCCTGGCCGGTTGGCTCAGCGGTAGAGCGTCGGCCTAGCGTGCGGAGGACCCGGGTTCGATTCCCGGCCAGGGCACACAGGAGAAGCGCCCATTTGCTTCTCCACCCCTCCGCCGCGCTTTCCTCTCTGTCTCTCTCTTCCCCTCCCGCAGCCAAGGCTCCATTGGAGCAAAGATGGCCCGGGCGCTGGGGATGGCTCTGTGGCCTCCGCCCCAGGCGCTAGAGTGGCTCTGGTCGCAACATGGCGACGCCCAGGATGGGCAGAGCATCGCCCCCTGGTGGGCAGAGCGTTGCCCCATGGTGGGCGTGCCGGGTGGATCCCGGTCGGGCGCATGCGGGAGTCTGTCTGACTGTCTCTCCCTGTTTCCAGCTTCAGAAATATAAAAAAAAAAATAAATAAATAAAAGATCCAGTACCCATTCATGATCAAAACTCTCAGCAAAGTGGGAATACAGGGAACATACCTCAACATGATAAAAGCCATCTATGAGAAACCCACAACCAACATCATACTCAATGGGAAAAAATTAAAAGCAATACCTTTAAGATCAGGAACAAGGCAGGGGTGCCCCCTTTCACCATCCTTATTTAACATAGTCCTGGAAGTCCTAGCCACAGCAATCAGACAAGAAGAAGAAATAAAAGGCATTCAAGTTGGAAAAGAAGAAGTAAAACTATCATTATTTGCAGATGATATGATATTGTATATAGAAAACCCTAAAGTCTCAGTCAAAAAACTACTGGACCTGATAAATAAATTCAGCAAAGTGGTAGGATACAAAATCAATACTCAGAAATCAGAAGCATTTTTATACACCAACAATGAACAGTCAGAAAGAGAAATTAAGGAAACAATCCCCTTCACAATTACAACCAAAAAAATAAAGTACCTAGGAGTAAACTTAACCAAGGAGACTAAAGACTTATACTTGGAAAATTACAAAGCATTGATAAAAGAAATCAAAGAAGATACAAACAAGTGGAAGCATATACCGTGCTCATGGTTAGGAAGAATAAACATCATTAAAATGTCTATATTACCCAAAGCAATCTATAAATTCAATGCAATACCAATTAAAATACCAATGACATACTTCAAAGATATAGAACACATATTCCAAAAATTTATATGGAACCAAAAGAGGACACAAATAGCCTCAGCAATCTTAAAAAAGAAGAATAAAGTGGGAGGTATCACACTTCCTGATATCAAGTTATACTACAAGGCCGTTGTACTCAAAACAGCCTGGTACTGGCATAAGAACAGGCATATAGATCAATGGAACAGAACAGAGAACCCAGAAATAAACCCACAGTTCTATGGACAACTGATATTTGACAAAGGAGGTAAGGAAATACAATGGAGTAAAGACAGCCTCTTTAACAAATGGTGTTGGGAAAATTGGACAGCTACCTGCAAAAAAATGAAACTAGATCACCAGCTTACACCACTCACAAAAATAAACTCAAAATGGATAAAAGACTTAAATGTAGGCCGTGAAACCATAAGCATCTTAGAAGAAAACATAGGCAGTAAGCTCTCGGACATCTCTCGGAGCAATATATTTGCTGATTTATCTCCACGGGGAAGTGAAATAAAAGACAGGATAAACAAATGGGACTATATCAAACTAAAAAGCTTTTGCACAGCTAAAGACAACAAGAACAGAATAAAAAGACAAACTACACAATGGGAGAACATATTTGACAATACGTCTGATAAAGGGTTAATAACCAAAATTTATAAAGAACTTGTAAAACAACACCAGGAAGACAAACAACCCAATCCAAAAATGGGCAAAAGAGATGAATAGACATTTCTCCAAAGAGGACATACAGATGGCCAATAGGCATATGAAAAAATGCTCAACATCACTAATCATTAGAGAAATGCAAATTAAAACCACAATGAGATATCACCTCACACGAGTCAGAATGGCGCTTATCAACAAAACAACACAGAATAAGTGCTGGCGAGGATGTGGAGAAAAGGGAACCCTCCTGCACTGCTGGTGGGAATGCAGACTGGTGCAGCCACTGTGGAAAACAGTATGGAGATTCCTCAAAAACCTGAAAATCGAACTGCCTTTTGACCCAGCTATCCCACTTTTAGGAATATACCCTAAGGACACCATAGAACGGCTCGAAAAGGAGAAATGCACCCGCATGTTTGTGGCAGCATTGTTCACAATAGCGAAGATCTGGAAACAGCCCAAGTGTCCGTCAGAGGACGAGTGGATTAAAAAGCTTTGGTACATATATACTATGGAATACTACTCAGCCATAAGAAATGATGACATCGGATCATTTACAATAACATGGATGGGCCTTGACAACATTATACGAAGTGAAATAAGTAAATCAGAAAAAAAAACCCTAAGATGAATCCATACATAGAAGGGACATAAAAATGAGACTCAGAGGCATGAACAAGAATGTGATGGCAACAGGGGCGGGAGGTTGGGGGAGGGGGGAGGGGGTGAAGAAGGAGAGAAGGGTTAGGGGAGGGGAGGGGCACAAAGAAAACCAGATAGAAGGTGACAGAAGACAATTTAACTTTGGGGGAGGGGTATACAGCACAATCAAATGTCAAAATAATTTAGAGATATTTTCTCTCAACATATGTACCCTGATTTATCAATGTCACTGCATTAAATTTAATAAAAAAAAAAAAAAGAATATTCTGCATGGGAATCCCAGTTTTTAATCTTTCTTGTGTCATCTGCAAGTATTAATAACAATGTTTAAATGAAGCTTCATACTTACAGAGGTACATGTGCCTGTTTTAGTAAAGATTCTCTGCATTTGTTATAATGTGAAAACTGCTCTTGTTTAATTCCAGTATACTACCTTGCCAAGATGTAAGACCAGCCATGAGGTTTCTTAAAGATATGAACAAGAAATGAGATGAGTTGCACTGATTTAGAGCTGACATAAATAGAAAACACTTTATGAAAGGTGACATCCACCAAGTTATGGAGAGAATGCTTACTAGCCAAACATGAGGTCCAGCCTTTTGGAAAATGACTTAGGATTGACTATTTAATTTACCTTAGAAGAAGCCGCAGTCCCAAAGCAATCTGTTACATTTGGAGCAGCAGACGCAGGAAAGGTTCAAGTCTACCATTTCTAACAGCTACATTTTCACTAATTCTGTGTTAAAACCTTAATGGACAACTCAAGACAGGCAAGCCTGTGAGATGCATAAAATATAATGACTTTGAACGTGTAAAAGTATCAGAAGCATTGAAAACACTGAGCTGCCTGGGAGAAAAACAAAGAATTTTAGTATTTTGTGATTCAGTTCTTAAAAATCATTTTATTTTAAGTGATAATATCTGGAAAAAATTTAAAGTATACAGCAGTTCTCTTCAATAACATAATCCTGTTTGCAGAGTAGATGGATCTGGCTGCCCATAGAGACTGTTTAAGGATGCATCCACCCACCCTACTGTCAGGTCTGGCTGGAGTGCTGTGAGGGAACATTTTCCATCTCATCTGTGATGGAAGCCTGTGAGTGACGGGGCTGTCTCACATACCCCTGGAAAGTAAATTGAATATGGCAATCACAAGGTATAGGGGTGAAAGAAAAACTAATTGTTTAATATAAAAAGGTTCACTCAATTTTTTTGTTTGTTCATAGAATTACAGCTTATTTTTCATTCTGTTATATTATTATCCATACTTGAGCACATTCATTCTCATTCATATTCTCACTTTCTCTCAACGTTATTCTAGGTCCTTTTAAGTTATTATTACTTAAGCATCAAGAAGAGGAAGAGGGCTTAGTGACCTTCCCCGAGACTGAGGCTGAGGGCGCATGGCGCGGGCTGTTGTGCTTCCCAGCTCCCCTCTTTTTTTTTTTTTTTTTGCATTTTTCTGAAGCTGGAAACAGGGAGAGACAGTCAGACAGACTCCCGCATGCGCCCGACCGGGATCCACCCGGCACACCCACCAGGGGGCGACGCTCTGCCCACCAGGGGGCGATGCTCTGCCCATCCTGGGTGTCGCCATGTTGCGACCAGAGCCACTCTAGCGCCTGGGGCAGAGGCCACAGAGCCATCCCCAGCGCCCGGGCCATCTTTGCTCCAATGGAGCCTTGGCTGCGGGAGGGGAAGGGAGAGACAGAGAGGAAGGCGCGGCGGAGGGGTGGAGAAGCAAATGGGCGCTTCTCCTATGTGCCCTGGCCGGGAATCGAACCCGGGTCCTCCGCACGCTAGGCCGACGCTCTACCGCTGAGCCAACCGGCCAGGGCTCCAGCTCCCCTCTTGACCCTCCCTGGCGGGTGGAGGAGGCCGAAGTCGTGCCGGCCGTGCTCCCCATTCCTCTCCCTCCGGCCACCTCCCCTGGCCCCTTCCTGCTGCGCGGTCTCGCGGTCTCACTGACGCAAGACTGTCCTGGCCCGGGTATGGCTCGTGGACAGCAGAAGATTCAGTCTCAGCAGAAAAATGCCAAAAAAAAAAAGCAAGCTGGATAAAAGAAGAAACAAGGACATGGCCAAAAGGCTGCTGCCAAAACTGCCTTAACATATACATACCTGCACTGTCTGTAGCAGTGGTCCCCAACCCCCCAGCCGCAGACCGGTACCGGTCCGTGGACTATTCGGTACCGGTCCGCAGAGAAAGAATAAATAACTTACATTATTTCCGTTTTATTTATATTTAAGTCTGAACGATATTTTATTTTTAAAAAATGACCAGATTCCCTCTGTTACATCCGTCTAAGACTCACTCTTGACGCTTGTCTCGGTCACGTGATACATTTATCGGTCCCACCCTAAAGGCCGGTCTGTGAAAATATCTTCTGACATTAAACCGGTCTGTGGCCCAAAAAAGGTTGGGGGCCACTGGTCTGTAGGACACAAATGTCAAACAGCCCCTAAGACCATCAAGCAGCACTTTGAGAGCAAACATCCTAAGACTCCACTCCCTCCAGAACTGGCTGATGCTCAGGCATAAGGTGAATTCATGACACCTTGGACTCTTCTACTGTCTCAGACCTTAGGTAACAAACTTGCAGCTGCTTTTCTAACAAACTGTTGATCAGCAAAAATAAAGGGGCTACAGAAACACTCATTTTTATGCTGTTCCTTTTTGGGCTTCATGCAAAGACAATTCTGTGTAAAATGTACAGTTGACTCTAATATGGAAATCTGAAAATCAGTCCATCCTTGTTATAAAAAATTTTTTTACAACTGTAATTATTATTGATGTTCATATTGTGTAAAATAACTCATTTAATAAAGTAGTACTTTGATTTTACAACATAAAAAAGACAAAGAATAATAAATATTTTTAGCATACTAAATATTAGTTTTAAGCAGAAATCTTAGAGGAAGAGATTAGTGAAAGGGAATTATGAGGTATCATTGGGTACGCATCAGAAAGGCCAAAAAATGTGGCAAGCACAATTCTAAGCACCTTACATATTTTATGTCATGTAGTTCTTATGAAAACTTTATAATATATGAGTTTTATGACTTATTATTTTAGAGAGAAGGGGAGACAGGTAGGGAGAGAGTGAGGAGAGAGATGAGAAGCATCAACTCATAGTTGCAGCACTTTAGTTGTTCATTGACTGCTTCTCATACATGCTTTGACCAGGGGATTCAAGGTGAGTCAATGACCCCGTACTCAAGCCAGCGACCTTTGGGCTCAAGCCAGTGACCTTAGGATAGTGTCAACAATCCCTCACTCAAGCCAGTGATCCTAAACTCAAGCTGGCAAGCCTGCACTCAAGCTGATGAATCTGTACTCAAGCCAGGGACCTTGGGGTTTTGAATCTGGGACATCAGCATCTGAGGTCAATGCTCTATCCACTTCGTCACCATCAGTCAGTCTATAACACGTATGACTATTACTACCCTTATTTTACAAATGAGGCAAGCGAGGCACAGAGAAGGTAGGTAATATCCTAAGGTTAATGAGTTAATTAAATGACAGTTCACGAAGCTTAACTTCTCAATCCAACAACACCAACTGCTGGATAATACTGTATGAGACAATCCTGGTTAAGAGAAGATCGTGTTCACAGTCAAGTGAACTGTTTTGGAGAACAATCTAACAATACCGAATAAGAGGAAGATGCATATTTACAATCTTGTTTAGTAAAGAGAATTTCTTGCACATTTGTACAAGGAAACATTTTAAAACATGTTCACAGTTAACACTTTTTAAATTGGGAAAACAAAAAAGAATCTAAATGTCTATCAGTAGAAGAATGGGTAAGTAAACTGCTTTACATGTATGCAATGAAACATTTCACAATAGTTGAAAATATATACTAGTTCAATATGTATTAACATTATAAGATCTCAAAAAAAATGTTGAATAAAACCAGCAAGTTGGACAATACATGAAGACCGATAGCATTTATGTTCACTTAGCATATAAAATAATGACATATATTACAGAAACAATTGATGTAGTAAATGTACAAAAAGCATGGACTAAATACACTACAAGTTCATGACATTACCTCTGGAAAAGGAGAGGAAAAGGGAAATAAAAAGAACACAAGGGATTTCAATTTAACCTGTGAAGTTTTATTTCTTTTAAAAAAGAGAAAGAGCAGAAATGATCTGAAACAATTTTTTTAAAAGTTAGTTTTCTTTTCATTTGCTGGTATGCTCATGAAAGATATCTTGAAATGTTCTTTGTTATATTCCAGACTTTTAAAATTATCCAAAGTATTTTACTTAAAAAGATCACTTAATTAAGAACAGAGTATTTCTAAACAACTGAATGATCAGGGAGAATTCTGCCCTAGTTTCCAGGACTAAATAAAACTTATCATTTAAGTACAGAATTTATTTAGGGGTATTTCTCAGAGTTTACTTAACAGCAAGAGATCAGAAATATCTTACTAATTCCCACATATAAAATAGCTTTAGGGTTAAAATGTTACCCGCCCTATATTCCTTTATTCTTCGATTTTAATCCTTAGACTTCTTTCTTTTCTAAGGGCTAGCAGAGCCAGGCCAAATCATAGAAGAAACAAAGAACAGTTGTTCTAATAAACCTAGAAGACTTAACATTAACACAAAAGCCTTAAGAAAAAAATTAGTATGTTATGACTTACAATTCACACCTACCAAATGGAGTACAATCTGGAAAATTTTCAAAATCTAATGTTAACCCTCACTGACAATGAATGAAAGACTAAAGTAAATAATAAGTAGAAAAAATATTATCAGCATATTGGTCACTATTACCACATTAATATTTTTAATGGAAGACATATAGATAATTATTCAAAACAATGGGGCCCTGGCCGGTTGGCTCAGTGGTAGAGCGTCGGCTTGGCGTGTGGGAGTCCCGGGTTCGATTCCTGGCCAGGGCACACAGAAGAGGCGCCCATCTGCTTCTCCACCCCTCCCCCCTCCTTCCTATCTGTCTCTCTCTTCCCCTCCCGCAGCCAAGGCTCCATTGGAGCAAAGATGGCCCGGGTGCTGAGGATGGCTCTCTGGCCTCTGCCTCAGGCGCTAGAATGGCTCTGGTTGCAACAGAGCGACACCCCAGAGGGGCAGAGCATCGCCCCCTGGTGGGCATGCCGGGTGGATCCCGGTCGGGCGCATGCGGGAGTCTGTCTGACTGCCTCCCCGTTTCCAGCTTCGGAAAAATGCAAAAAAAAAAACCCACAAAAAAACAAAAAAAACAATGGTATCCTAACCAATATTTAGTTGTATAAAAATATTATTGTTCACAACACCCCAGATCTATTTTTTTATTTAAGTCTTCAAAACACACCTCTTTTCTACTGCAGGGGATTTTCCTATGTAGTCTTTTTTTCAAGAATTTTATTCCTTCAACGCTCTAAATGTCCAGTTCCTTCTCATCCTTTAGGCTTGCAAATCACAAGACATAGCCATGTCCTGTGATTTTTTGTGTGTGTGCTCAATATATGAGATGTTACTGCCAGGCAAAAGTCATTATTTTATTTATTTATTTTTGTGACAGAGACAGCAACAGAGAGAGGGACAGATAGGGGCAGACAAGAAGAGAGAGAGATGAGAAGTATCAGTTCTTCGTTGCGGCACCTTAGTTGTTCATTAATTGCTTTCTCATATGTGCCTTGACCGGGAAGCTACAGCAGACTGAGTGACCCCTTGCTCAAGCAGCGGCCTTGGGTTCAAGCTGATGAGCTTTGCTCAAACCAGATGAGCCACGCTTAAGCCGGCAACCTCAGGGTTTCGAACCTGAGTCCTCCGCGTCCCAGCCCGACGCTCTATCCTCTGTGCCACCGCCTGGTCAGGCCAGGCAAAAGCCTTTAAAGGCCAGTGTACATATCCTCCTCCTTGTTTTGGTTATCATGGGGGCATGTGCTGAGACGGTCTCCTTCACTCTGCGGGCCTGACATGACCTAGAAAACAAAAGCTCCCCTGACAACTCGCACCGGACACTGCTTATGTCGAGTGAACAGAAACTAGGCTTTTTTTTATTAAGTAATCAAGTGACAAAGATTTTATGGTTGTTTGTTACAGCAGCATAATCTAGACTATTTTAACTAATAGAAAAATCTCAGATTATATAGCATCTCTTCCAAGTGAAATTTTTTATACTATCATTTGAAATCATTTAAATCCAGTATCTCCGAAACAGTTTTGTTTTTTTCAGAGTATCTATATCTACCTACCTATCTATCTATCTATCTGTTTAAATGTATTGTCCTTTTGTTTTAAATTTTCCCAAACAGACTGTAAGCATCATTTGTAAGGGATTTCAAATGTCTTGGTGAAAGTGGTTTCCCTAGTACTTAGCACAGTGACCAGTAGGTGATACCTTCTTAGGCAAGAATTGTTAAATGAATGAATGTTTCACTTCATCTCATTTAAAATGATATATTAGATACTTTACAAATTCTGATACATAGTCAATATGCTTGGGCAAAGAATTGCAATGACAAAAAGAGTTAAAATGTACAATAAATTCTCACAACACATAAAAGTTCTAAATTTGAACATCAGCAGGATTTATAAACTGTGTACTTTATATTTGGGACCCAACTGCTTCAATTTAGACGATATTAGTTACAAAGGGTATCTTCATTCATAATAAAAAATATTTTCAGATAAATTTAGATGTGGTTCACATCAACAGAGTGTAGAACTTAAATTCACCCAACATATAAAAAGTTCCAAAGTTATAAAAATGGCATTTTATTGAAGTTATAAAAGATACATATACTAGGTTAGAGTCCTTACTTTCCTACTAGCAACTTAATAAATGTTTCAGTCATTTATGACTATTTCATTTTTCCATATATCTTTTGTTGCCAGGCTAAAAGCTCAGGAGTTCATGCTGCAATAAACCCAGACTCAAAATCTCTTATAAAAATGAATTTTAGGCTGGCATCCACTGAAGCCCTAGATCTTCTTGTTCAACTGCCAGGATCTAAGGTAAAATGGTTGCTGTGCTAACAATCTTTGTCAGCTGACATCCTTTTGCCAATGACCATATATCAACGCCGGATTGCTGGTGAGCTGCAATCTATTATGTATTTTGTGGTAGAATTTAGTGTGCTTGGGAATCTCTGTTCAATAACATTTCAAAATCTACCATTAGACAAGGCAAAATGCCAGTACTAGAAAGCATATTTAGACTAAATGTGTTAAAAATGAACATTTCTATACAATCATGTTTGATCAGAGTCGGTAATGGCAATTACTCCTGTGGAAATTTAGTTTGGATTTCTTCTCACTAAGAAATATTCAACTAAGCCCACAAAACACCTGATTAAATTTTGTTTGGTATATTTGTTCTTACAGAGATTTAACTATATTTTCCTCTGATTTAGATTTGTTTTCTTCTTTGACTCTTCTTTTCATATCCTTTCACTTAAAACACTTTTTTTTTCTTTCTATACTGCTTAAGAAATGTTTACTGCACTTGGGTGATGCATGCCTCTATATCATAAGGATGCTAAAAACCCTGACTTTCTAGTAATGTATATTGATGCCATGTAATCATTAATACAAATAATAACAGATAAGTTCATTTTTAAAAAGAAATAATTGCCATGGCCAGCTGTCTCAGTGGTAGAGCATCAGCCCAGCATGTTGATGATGTCCCAGGTTCAATTCCCAGTTGAAGCACACAAGTGAAGCAACCATCTGCTTCCTCTCCCCTCCCCCTTCTCTCTCTCTTTCTCCCTTTCCTCCTGCAGCCATGGCTTAATTGGAGTGAGCTGCCCCGGGCACTGAGGATGACTCTGTGGAGCCTCCACCTCAGGTGCTAAAAATAGCTCACTTGCCAAGCAACAGATTCAGACTAACAGCCCCAGATGGGCAGAGCATCACTGGTAAGGGGCTTGCCAGGTGGATCCTGGTTGGGTGCATGCAGAAGTCTGTCTCTTTGTCTCCTCTCCTCTCATTTAAAATAATAATAACAATAATTCTGATTCTTTATAATAAAAATATTACCAAATAATTATAAAATACTTGTATGCACGAGGCATTGTTCTAACTGCTTTGTGAATAATAATTCATTTACTCCTTATAGAAGGTAGGTATTATACTCAATTGACAGATGACAAAACAGGTTATCAGAGGTTAGGTACTCTGGCCAAAACAATATAGCAGAATAAAAAAGGTATGTATGTGTAATTAGTTATGATGCATACTCAGGAGAACAACATACTGTAGAATAGCAGTACAATAGAAAGAACAGACTTTGGAGTCAGACAAACCTGGGTTCAAATCTCAGTGCCATCATTCACTAGCTCCTTTACAGTAACTTAGTTTAATAATTCATGGAAATAGCCTTACCACATAGTAGGTGCTCATTTAAAAATAGCTATTTATCATATCACTATTTAGACATGCATTCAATAATTTTCAGTTAACAGTGAACATTTTCTAAGCATTATGAGAAATATGAATTTTTTATAAAAATAAATCATATCATATAAAATGCAATTGTACTATTTTGACAATTAGAGATTAGAGCCATACCCAGATTAAATATTAAAAAAAGAAGAATCAATTTCATATCAACTTAATATCAACATATATAAGCCATATTGATGGTGAGAAAGGATTATGAAAAAGAAAAGAGTGCGAGTCACGACAAATTCCACTGACATTTCTGAACACAAAACTAACACAGTTGGGATAAATCATGGAAACTGCAGCAAATGCAAAAAGAACCATAGTAAGAGAATAATAAAAATCTCCACCCACTCCTTAAAATTCTATAACTTATTCTCTTAAATAGAAACTAAAAAACAAGTGTTTACTTCTTCGTAATTGAAAATATTTTATGAACTTGAAAGTGAAAATACCAATACTAATGCTAATGCCCACATGAAGACATTAAATACATATAGTAGTAATGTTTGTGCTATCACTGGGGTTATGTACTCAGGAGACACACCTCATTTCTAAGTTCATCCATTTATATCCAGGTATACAATTTAATGTTAGCAGTTATAAATATATGAATGATAAACAGCAATTTTTCATAGAAACCATTATGGCTTCTATGAAAAGCAAACAAGTTATCCATCTATTCCTTAACCATCAATGATCCAAAAATCTTGGAATGCATTTTTTTCCTTCCAACTACAGAGTGTTGCTGAGTTTTTGCTGATCTAATTCCATAACTGTTATTTGACCCAATACTCAAAACATTCACCATATGTAATTTCTTCAAATGTTTAAATGATGAAAACACCCTAGATCTAGAGAAAATGGTAATATGAGGTGAACAGAGATAATCAAGATGAGAAAATTAATTTTCAAAATGAGAAAAGGCCTCCTTTTTTGAGTTACAATTAAGAAAGGGTAAAAAAAAAAAAAAAGAAAGGGTATATACTCTGTCCTGGTTTTAGAACTGAACAAGTTCAAATAACTTTTAAAAGGGAAAGCAAGCTATTTACCATACTTATTAAAGTATAGCTGGGATTTTCATGATAAGACACTTACATTTTCTGCAATGCAATCAAATGTTCTTAGAACATTGTAAAACTATGCTCTACGCAGTGGCAGACCTTGAGATTCTAAGATTTACTGAGAAAAGCAGGTCATTGGCAAACAGCACTGCTGGCATGCTTTACTGTAAGATCAGGTGGTAATGGAGCTTAGGGAATAATCACATTTGTCCACACAGGAACTGGAGCAAGTAAAGACTGCCAGGGCTACAATGTCATTAATGCTGACCGAGCTCAGGACAGGCTACAGGTCTGATGGCTTTGGTACAATGCTGCCATTTATTTCATAGACAATCTCCTTACTCTTTAACAGCACTAAAGTTACTTTTTCCAAAGTCATTCCAACATCCGAAGGGGGTAATTTTGTAATGTTAACATGAAGGGGGGAAGAAGTGCAACCACAAAGAAAAGGCCCACCTTGATGAATAAAGAAAACCTGCCACCAATTTTAAAGATGAAAAACCAATCTCTGACCAGTGGGAATTTCTTTCCTCAAGACAAATCAAGGTTATATAATATTAAATTCTACTGAGGGAATTAGTAAGCGTTTGTTTTCAGATTTTAAAAAATGTTCAATTATAGTTGAAACACATTTCCGATGCACAATATAGTGATTAGATAGCTGTAACTTATGAAGTGATCACTTTGATAGGTCTAGTACCCACTGGCATCATACATAATTATTATAATAGTACCGACTATACATTCTATGTACTATTTTACATCTCTGAGACTATTTTTAAAAGTGTCAATTTGTGCTAATGACAACTTTTAAAATACTTTTTTGCCATTCTCTATCTGACAAAGCAATATTATTTTTAAAAAAACAGTCAGAGAGGCTTAAGACAAACTTAATGATGACTAGGTTACCCTTAGTATTCTGCATTAACTCTATAATGTTCTTGGTACTTAAAAAAAAGCCTATTTGTCACAGAAATTTAGTTAACATCTTAAACATATATATATATGTTGCTTAGATAAGTGTATTTCCTATAAACATCTATATGATCTGGAATTTTGTTTTCATTTTGAAATGGAAATAAAAGTGTTCTTGTTTAGAAGTTCATTAAAAACTATAAACTTCTGTAAAAAAAATAATAAAATTTTAAAAATGGTGAGAAAGTAAAAGATTTAAAAAGTAAAATATTAAAAAGATAAATTTTTGTACACAGGAAGAATTCACATAAAGAAAACGGCAGTGCCTCACCAGGCGGTGCACAGTGGATAGAGCGTCGAATTGGAACATAGAGGACCTAGGTTCGAAGTCCTGAGGTCACCGGTTTGAGCACGGGCTCATCTAGTTTGAACGAGACTGGCCAGTTTGAACCCAAGGTCACTGGCTTGAGCAAGAGGTCACTTGGTCTGCTGTAGACCCCTGGTCAGGGCACATATGAGAAAGCAATCAATGAACAACTAAGGTGCTGCAACAAAGAATTGATGCTTCTCATCTCTCTCTCCCTCTGTCTGTCTCTATCTGTCCCTCACTCTGTCTCTGTCAGAAAGAAAGAAAAGGAAGGAAGGGAGGGAGGGAGGGAGGGAGGGAGGGAGGGAGGAAAGAAAGAAGAAAGAAAGAAAGAAAAAAATGGCAGCATGAGAAGCTCTATAAAGTTGGTCCCCAGAGAAACAACCATTAATGTTAAAAATTATTTTTAAAGGCCCTGGCCAGTTGGTTCAGTGGTAGAGCGTTGGCCCTACATGTGGATGTCCTGGGTTTGATTCCCAGTCAGGGCACACAGAAAAAGTGCCCATCTACTTTTTCACACACCCCCTCCCCCATGCTCTCTTCTCTCTCTCTCTCTCTCTCTCTCTTCCCTTCCTGAAGCAATGGCTCAATTGGTGAGAGTTGGCACTGGGCGCTGTGATTGGCTCCATGGCCTCTTCCTCAGGCGCTAAGAACAACTCCGTTGCTGAGCAATGGAGCAATGCCTCAGATGAAGAGAGCATCGCCCCCTAGTGGAATTGCTGGGTGGATCCTGGTAAGACCACATGTGGGAGTCTGTCTCTCTGCCTCCTTTCCTCTCACTGAATTAAAAATAAATAAATAAATAAATAAATAAATAAATAAATATATATGTATATGCGCAACTATTTTAAGTCTCTGAATATTGTCCTATGGGCATAAAGCAAACAAAGACACACTTGTTCAAGAAAATATATTAAATATAGGTAAGAAGAACAGTCTGTGTCACTTGAGCCACATCTCACTTCCTCCCTCCCCACCTCTAAACTCACTATGAATAAAGTTCCAATCTGGGCAGGTATGGCCAATAAAATGAGGCTCCCTTGTTATAAAGTACCACACCCCAGATTCTGAAAGGCACTGTACCTCATTTCGAGTTCACATAGAGACACCCAGTCCAGATGAATTTTGAAGTTTTATTAGAGGAGGAGATTTATTAATATGCCAGCCGCATATGGCTGACATGGGCATCTGCAAGCCCAAATTGTGCAGTGCCAAAAATAGTTCAGGGGCTGTTTATATACCCCTGATCACACATGGGTTGGGGAGAGCATGACGTCATGGTACAACTGGCAACATTTGTTTAGGGCATACACGGAATATTAAGACTTTTAAGGTAACGCAATGAAAGAGGTTTACAAGTCTTTCAGGGTTCATCTTCCCTCATTAGCCTAGAGGTACTTTAACCTTAAGATTCCAGGAAGGGGGAGTGTAAAGTCAGTATCCACAGCCACCATCAGAGCCGCCTGGACCATGCAGGTTTGCATTGGATTCAGACAGACGGTAATGAAACAATGGAGCAAAGAACTGGTGGGCCATTAGCTTTAATCCTAGCTTGCACCCGGCAGGCAAGTAAAAACACACACTGGGCTCCAAAACCCACTCATTCAGTGCTCACAAAGCTACTGACTTATCCAAGTTTCCTAGAATCAAAGGTTTCCAGCTCACCACTTATTCATCTCTGTTCCCCATCTCCTTCTTTCTCCGTGCACAAACTCTGCACAAACTGGCTTCTCACTCAGCACTCCACCATCTTGGCTGCTTCTCCTGGCCTCCTCCAGTGGCCTCTCTCTGCTCTCCTCTCTGCTCTCTCCTCTAATGCTAATCTTAGGAACCGAGAGAGAGCAAGCTCCCTGGTCTGCCCCACTTTATAGTACAGAAATCAAAACCTCTAATCCAATATACAAAATAGGGAAGTCTCTGATACAGTCACTTATCTGAGGCATGATGGGATTGCACCACCCCACATCAAAAAGGGTAGGAAAGGCTTAGCCCTAAAACCAAGCCCCAGGCTACAAGGATCCTGCCTGTCCACAGACCGCCCCCAACACACATTAATACAATCACGCCCATCCCAAGCAATCACCTGGGTGATGGGCTTCCATGTGGGCAGCGCCATCTTTAACAAAGTGAGCATAATATATTTTATCTGCCCAACAGGGAGGAACCACAAGCAATGCAAGGTGGTATGTAAATTCTGCCTCCTATTGAAAGAGAAGAAGTTTCTAGGTTAACCTTTATTTTAGATTTAAAACTGAATGACCTATTGTTCTTGCAAGCCAGAAACTTCTACATTCTTCTCCCTCCCTTCCCTAAAGGAGGGACGGGACAGGAAAGTCTGATAGGAAAGCCTGACCTTTCCTCCCACAATATTAATATCAATTTTCAGCTTTTGGTACCTTTCAACACCCTCTTCCCCCTTAGTTCTCAGTCAAGATCTATGGTATCTCCCTAGAAGGGGGCAGCTACCTTATTTCTTATTCCCCTCATATTTGTGTTAGAGAAGCTAAATTCCAAAAAAGTATGGTGAGAAATTGGGAGACCCCTTCCTTCATCCAGCCCACTTGTAGGATGGAGGAGCCAGCCTCGCTGCAGGAGGCCAAGAACAGCCTCGTTGCCATCACCCCGACATGCCAGTGGGGTAGAAGTTCCATTCCAGGAGAGGCAAGCCAAAAACGCCAGATGCTACCCAGCCCACACAGCATCCGACTCATAAAACAGGATATCCCTCATAGACAGTTTACTGTCCCCTCCTCCAATCCAGAACAGCAGCTCAGAGATTTTTTTGTCCAGAGGGAAAGGTAGTTCAAAAGAAAGAAGGTTCTGAAGCTCTTCCCAAAGGAACTGACTCTACTCGGAACACATAAAGTGGAAAAGTTCAAATCTAAGACTATTCTCACAGACAATAGACATTTCAGTGGGAAGCAATTAAGCGAAGGCTCGTAGCTCTATGTGGCCAAACAGCTAAATCGTAGGTCAGATAGGTTACCAGAGAGAACCAGAGTTAATACACAACTAAGTAGTGTCATCCAGTATCAGAACAAAAGAACAAATCTCAAAAGACTGGCCTGAAAAACTACCTCTAGAAAGAGGCCTGAATTTAATTGGATCAGACTGTAGAGCAATTTATAACCCGGGCCACTGTAAATAAATAAATAAATAAATAAATAAATAAGCAGGCCATTAGCGAAGTCTAATCGTTGAGTGTGATAACAACAAAAGACAACTTAACAGCGAGATCAGGAAAAGAGAGTCAAAGGGAACCCTGCTAAAACCATGGCCATTTCAGGGTGACTGTGCATGCGCCCAAGGCAGGGCTCTCTGAGGAGTAATATCAGAGGCTTCACATGGCAGGGGCATAAGAGTTCAACCACATCATTACATAAACAAGTCAACAATAGAGAGTGTCAAGCCCCTGAGGGAGGGTCAATACCTGTGAAGAGCTGCTATAGTATGTTACTTTAAATGTGCATATTTCAACAAAAAATTATGAGACATGAAGAAATAGGAAAGCACATCGATAATACACAGGAAATAAGCAAGCAACAGAAATGACCTCCAGGAAGATGCAGATGTCAGGCATAACAAACACTTCAAGGCAACCATTATAAATGTTTTAACACCTAAAGAAAACCACGCTGTTGAGCAAGGGATGACGCCAATGTCTTACCAAAGACAGAATATCAATAATAAAATAGAAATCAAATGGAATAATTAATGGCAGGAAAAAAATCTCAAACTTGATGAAAACTATTATTAATCTATACCTACAAGAAGTTCAACAAACTTCTAGTCATATAAATATATTACAGTTAATAGTGGAAGACTGCTTTCCCCTTAAGACCAGTAATAATGCAAGGGTGTTTGTTGGGCAGATAAAATATATTATGCTCACTTTGTTAAAGATGACGCTGCCCACGAGGAGGCCGTCGCCCAGGTGATATTAATGTGTGTTGGGGTGGGCTAAAGGCAGGCAGAATCCTTGTAGCCTGGGGCTTGGTTTTGGGATTAAGCCTTTCCCACCTGTCTTGATGTCGGGTGATACAATCCAATCATGCCTCAGAGAAATGACTTTGTATTAGACTCTAATAATTAGAGACTTCCCTATTTTGTATATTGGATTAAAGGTTGTGAAGCTACACTATAAAATAGGGGCAGAATAGGAGCTTGCGCTCTTGGTTCCTGGGATGATTAGCATGAGAGAGCAGAGGGAGCAGAGCAGAGAGCATGTGGCCAGGAGAAGCAGCCAAGATGGCGGAGTGCTGAGTGAGATGCCAGTTTGTGTAGTTCGTGTAGAGAGAAGGAAGGAGATGGGGAACTGAGAAGAATAAGTCTGGTGAGCTAGAAACCTTTGATTCTAGGAAACTCGGATAAGTCAGTAGCTTTGTGAGCACTGAATGTGAGTGGGTTTTGGAGCCCATTGTGTATTTTTTTACTTGCCCGCTGGGTGCAAGCTAGAATTAAAGATGGCGGCCCACCAGTTTGTGGCTCTGTTGTTTCTTTACCGACTGTCCGAATCCAATGCAAACCTCCATGGGCCAGGCGGCTGTGATGGTGGCCCTGGCTGTGGCTACTGGCTTTACAGTGTTCATTCTTGCCACTGCTGCTCAACATTGTACTGAGGGTCTTAATCAGGACAATTAAGCAAGAAAAGGAAATAAAAGGCATGTATATGGTAAAGAAAGAAATAAAACTATCTCTATTTATAGATTATATTATATATCTAATCCTAAATTTCCATTAAAACATATTGGAACTAATAAAAAAGTTCTGCCAGGTGGCAGGATATAAAATCAAAGTGCAAAAATCAATAGTATTTCTATACACTAGCAATGGACAATTTAAAATAAAGAAACAATTTCACTTATAGTAGCATAAAGATACTGAGAAATTTAACAAAAGAAATGTAAAACTTATACTCTAAAAACATAAAATATTGTTGAAAGAAACTAAAAAGAAAATGTAAATATATAAAAAGATATCACATGAAAGAAAGAAAAAGAACAAATGAAGCAATCATTTTAAGACCTTGTAGGATACCCTTTCCTGAATGTCTTAGGTGAGTAAGTGTAAGGTGGGGAAGGAGGTTCCTTGCTTTGAGTTGTGATTATCAGCCTGATGAGCACTTCAAGAAATACCAGATCTTCAGAGATTTGAGGACAAAGTTTCCTTGACCCACTATGAACTGTGAATTGAACTTCCTCGATCTGGCTTGGTAATCACCATAAACCAAATCCCAAAGGAATGAGGAATAAAGCAGAGGATCCAATAGTCCACTCCAAAATTCTTAGAATTCCCTGAGTCAGTAAGTACTATGGTTACTAGTTATGTAAATACAGTACTATAGTTAAGGTTTTGCTTTAGTGTCATCCTAATAGGCATTAAGATAGCCTGAACCATCCAGAGCCACACTGTGCCAAGGACAAGGATAATTCATAATACAGTCATCTAGAATTCTACATTCATTCTGCCAGATTTCTTTCAGTAAAGTGTCCAGAGAAAGAGACATATTTTCTAGTTCATGGTCGTGTCTTTGGGCTAGTGGCAGGGTTAGAGCTAGTTTTCAAGATGTGATATTTAAAAGAAGTAATACAAAATCTCCAAATAGCTTTTAACTGAATGACTAGATGAGTTCATTGCATAAGTCTAGTAGTTAAATAACAGAAACCTTTCATTTAGGCATTTGTCTCAAGCAATGTACCAAGTTCTCTCTTATGTCAGAGTGTACTTCTTGAAGTACCTCACAATTCAGTACCCCCCATTCCACTCCCCAGTCCAATCTTTCCTTTTCCCGCACTCCTACGGCACCAAACTGGCGATGGGGCTGAAATCCACAGGGAGAAGATAAGACTTCAGAAAGTCCTGTTCAGAAGGAAAAGCAGTAGGAAGGCCGGATACCTTCGTCCCAAGGAGGAAACTGAAGTCAGAGGGAGGCTGAGAAGGCGTGGCAGGAGCAGCCCAGGGCGGGGCCAGTCAGTGCAGTGTGTTAACTACATTAACGAAAATGCAGAGTACAGAGCACAACTGCCTCCTCTGGGACTGGAGGAAGCGGTCACTCACAAATGCACCGATCTAAGGATGACCAGATCAAAGAGGTTCCTGCATGGCCCCGCTGAATGTCTGGCCGGGGCTTTTGCAAAATCCCACACACATTTCTAAGCATACTTAATGGAGAAGAAAAAAAAAAACCCTCAAACAACTCTCACCACAGAATTTTAGGTTTAATTAATGAATAGAATACCTTCCACCAGATTCCCCAAAGAACCCTCCTGACCTGCCTCATCAACTTGGCCACTATCTGCTTGGCAGCTCTTCGCTCAGCCTTACGTTTGTCCCTCAAGGGCCATGTGCCGGGAAAATGCTGTGTGGTGCTCCCCAGCCCCGCAAAGCCCTCCCAACCACCTGCTTTTCAGATACCGCCTCCTCCACACACCGGTCCTGAAATAAAGACAGGAAAGTGACCAGGTTTCTCGGCTCTCACTGAAATGTAGAAAAATACACTATATTTATTTAATTTTGCACAGCCATAAGCAACTGGAACACTGCTATTATGTTATTGAACAAACTACAGGGTTTAACTCGAGGAAGATGTCACAAGGCTGCTTCAACCAAATGGGATATTCTTTTTTTAAGAAACTAGATAGAGTTTTCCATTTTCTATGTGTGATTTCCAAAGTATATTTGGATTATTATTTAATTTACCACATAGTAACCAAGAACTGAAGCCATTATAAACATTGTTGGCTCAGTTGTGCCCCCTTCAGGAAATATGTATTTCTTACTGAGGTCACTGGGATTTGAAAATATGTGATATGGAGAAAAAAAAAAACCTCAAGATAAAGTTGAGTATTTTCAAATCTAATTTTGACATATCAGGAGACAAAGCCTATTCCAATAACAGAATTTTAGGACATCAGAAATGTGTTCAAAATAACCCAGTAGTGAATTTCCTCCAGAATGGCTTCATTTGGGGCTCCAAATGTAAAAATTGAATTACTGGATAGAATTCTAGAGACATTTTAATAAATAATTTTTTCAGACTTTCTAATCATAAAAACAGCTCAGGGTACTTTAGAAGGGCTTCATGGTAGACCAGTGTTTCATAAACTTCACTCTACAGTGGAATTACTTTAGGAACTTAAAAAATGCTAATGCTGCCGACCTGCGGTGGAACGGTGGATAAAGCATCAACCTTGAATGCTGAGGTCGCCGGTTCAAAGCTCTGGGCTTGCCTGGTCAAGGCACATGTGGGAGTTGATGCTTCCTGCTCCTCCCCTTCTTCTCTCTCTCTCTTTCTCTCTACTCTCTTTCTAAAAATGAATTAATAAAAGAAATTTTAAAAAATGCTAATGCTTAGGCCTGGGTCCCACTGCTGTGGAGATTTTTATATAATTCACTTGGGGAAAATGTCTGATTGTCAGGATCTTTCAAAGCTCCCTGATGATGACAAGATGCAACTACAGCTGAAAAGTCACTGAATTCAGAGCCCTGAATCTGCTTCTCCTGGGACTAGGCGTGGGAGGCACTGCTTTTTACAAGAAACAGGGGATTCTTACCAGGAAAAATGGTTAAACGCTGATGTAGCTCAACATCTTCACTCCTCAAACAATTTATTACTTATAAATAGACTTGCTGAAAAACAGTGAATTTGTTAAATTCTAATTAAAGTCTGTATGACATTCAAAACTTACTTTAATGATCAAAATGATCATGCCCAAGATGTGGAATGTGTCTTGTACACAATTTCTAAAGCAGATGAAGATATTCATAAACATTCAGCTCTGCCCATGTAGAAGAATTTTGCATGCATTAAACCATGACATTAAGTGTGGTCAAGGGCAATGGTAGTCAACCTGGTCCCTACCGCCCACTAGTGGGCATTCCAGCTTTCATGGTGGGCGGTAGCAGAGCAACCAAAGTATAAATAAAAAGATAGATTTAACTATAGTAAAGATTTATTCTGCCAAACAGCAAAAATTCGACATAAAGTACTTGGTAAGTAATTACTATTATATGCTTTAACTTGCTGTAACTCTGCTTTATAAATTTTATAAAGTAAAGTTACTTCTCTACTTTATAAATCACCATTACTGTGGAACTGGTGGGCGGTTAGAAAATTTCACTACTAACAGAGATACAAAAATGGGTGGTAGGTATAAAAAGGTTGACTACCCCTGGTCAAGGGAAACATAGTCTTCAATCCACAGAAGATGAGGCACCCATAGAACTAATGTCTCTTGGTTCAATGATTTGCACTTGCTAAATCACCACAATACTACTTGAAAATGATAACTGCAGTGTCACAAATTATATCATCTTTTATCAGAAACCCTCACACTTGGCTTAGCATCTCATCAGAAAGCAGAAAAAGAAAGAGATGCAGCCACTGTGATCTCTACCGGATAGGAGGAAGCCAGACAGCAAAGGCAGGGTGCTCCTCACCACACAGGGTCAGTTATCCCCAATGTCCAACCAAAGGAGACACAGGGATACAAGAAAAAAGACTCTCCTCCAGAGGGAAGTTGGGCTGAAGATCCTTACCATCACAACGAGTATGGGGCCAATGGAGGAAGCCAATGCAAGCATGATTCTCTAAAAGCAAAAGTGCATCAGGGACTGTAGCTAAAAAGGGAGGATCTTCCATTTTCTATTTTAGATCATCCTTTTTGAAAAAAAGAGAACGTGGCCCTGGCCAGTGGTTCAGCAGCTAGATCATTGGCCAAGGGTACGGACATCCCAGGTTTGATTCCTGGTCAGGGCACACAGGAGAAGCAACCATCTGCTTCTCTCCCCCTTCTACCCCTCTTCCTTTTCCACAACCAGTGGCTTAACTGGTTCGAGCATCAGCCTCGGGCACTGAACATAGCTCGGCTGGTATGAGTGTCAGCCTTAGGTGCTAAAAACAGCTCGGTACTCGAGTATCGGCTCCAGACAAGGGATGGATCCTGATTGGGGCACATGTGAGAGTATGCTTCACTGTCTCCCCTCCTCTCACTTAAAAGAGAGAGAGAGAGAGAGAGAGAGAGAGAGAGGGAATGTTTCCAGGACTAGATGAACTGGTGCTGTCACAAGCCATGCACAGAATAACCTGAGAAAGTGCAGAGCTCAGATCTTTTCATTAAAGCTGCCTAAATCTCGGCTGAGACCTTCCTCGCCTCTTCTGGGCTCAAAACACGAAGCACCTGAAATCCCTGGCTCTCAAACAGCAACTAAGACAGGAAGACAACTCAGGCAAGTTTGAAAGGGAAAAATGGAAAATTCACTTACATCAAATCAGTGCAAATAGAAGTTCTGGACAGAGCTGCCCATTTTAAGTAAACAGAAGACAAAGAGAAATGGGATAGAAACTATATGACATATTGTAATTAATTTTTTCTTAAGGTGCAAAACAGATTATGAAAACAAGAGTATTGCATTATAGGAAAAAAGCATAATCAAGGAAATAAGATAATTTCACATAAGTTATTTGCATTACAGAAGTATCTGTTAAGACCAACATAAGAAAATGAATCCAGTAATAAAAAGGCTCAACAAAGCCTAGTTAATAAACCAAAAGAATGCAATAGAAGGGAAATGTCTAAGCTAAAGAAACAAACTGAAGATAAAATAACAACACCTCACATAACTCTAAAACCATTACCTTAATTAGAAAAGGCAGAACAGAACAGACACAGCTAAAAAAATTACTGTCAAAGCAATTAAAGAACAGATAATAGATCATAAATCTAACAAAAAAGTCAATATACTTTCAGTAGAGAACCTAACAAATGAAGCATAAAAACTATCCAAAGACATAACAGCGTAACAGAAGTAAATTTCCTTAAAAATAAGGAAAAACTGTCATTCCATATCAAATGACCACACCATTTTCCCTAAGACAAAATAAAAACACCTCACATAACCATAAAACCATTACATTAATTGGAAAATGCAAAACAGAACACAGCTAAAACAAACAAAGACCAATTACTATTACTGACTAAGGTCAAAGCAATTAAAGAGCAGATAACAAATCTTAAGTCTAACAAAAAAGTCAATATGCTTGAAGTAGAGAATCTAACAAATGAAGCATAAAAACTATCCAAAGACAAAACAGCATAACAGAAGTAAATTTCCTTAAAAATAAGAAAAAACTGTCATTCCAGATCATATGACCACACCATTTTCACTAAAACTTGTGCAGAACAAATAGTTATAAAGTAAAAATTGTTCAGGCACCTGAAAAAAAACAGCTATAGTGAACTAAGAACATTGGGGAAAATGGGGTTAGATTCAGACTTCTTCATAGCATAATGACAGAGAATAAACGGATGGTATCTATAAAAATTTCAGAGGAAAGTATAAATCTGCAGATTTTTTCCCATCCAAGTTGGAGTTCAAGCATAAGGCAAGAAGTCAACATCCTCCACAATGAGAAAGCACTCAATGAACACTTCCTAGAAAAAATTCTTGATGACAAAATCCAACCAACACAGACGTGGTGGGGGAAAAGCAATAATAACGCATACAGTTCTTACTCCCGTCGTGGTGGGGAGATTGTATAATATTACTCAAGAAAGAAATGGTGACCTAAGTATATTGACCAGCTTTGGAAGTTTTAAACAAAACTAGTAATAGAATTAGAAGGAAATTTGTATAAAATTTAAAGTAAAGATAAAATAGTATTTTTAAAAATGATGCACTAATTTTGTAAGAACAAAAAAAGCTCCCAATAAAAACAAAATAGGCAGGTAGAAATATCTCTTCCCTATCATTAACATAAATTTAGATTTTAATTTCTTGAAAAGATACGCCTGTTATGACTGAAACTAATAAAAATGTACTCCTATTAGTTATCTAGTGATATTCCCTGACTCCTTGGCCACCCACTTTTTGAGAAATCTATATTATGCAGACAATAACAAGTGACACTGCTTTCTCAAAGTCCCAAATTAAAATTCCCAAAGAGTGGACAGGACGATTCAGGAAGTGCCCCTCAATCTGTTTCCATAATGGTAACTGAGTACAAGTTTAACTCCAGCAGAGGATCAAGAAAGAATAACCAACTGCTGCATTTCCCTAGAGAAGAACTGATTGGATTATAAGGTCTACCGGAAAGTTCTGTCCGTTTCTATCACAAGTTTCCGTAAGCACATGTTTATTTGGCGCATGTGTGCCTCTCTATTTTTATCACTTAATGTATACATACTGACGTAGCAAATTAACTAAAACAAAGTTGATTCACATTAGTCTTATGTGTGAAGCGATAGTGTACCCATGGCTACTGATAAAGTTCATTTACGCCACTGTAATTTTTACGAATTTCAACAAGGAAGAAATGCTACAGAAGCATGTCTGTCGCATCCACCATATTCCCCGGACTAAGCACCCTCCGACTATCACTTGTTTTTGTCCTTACAAAATTTTTTGAAGGGCAAAAAATTCAAAAATGAAGAAGATATCAAACAAGCACTGGTTCAATTTTTCACATCAAAAGATAAAACATTTTTCAAAAATGGGATATACAAATTGCCCTCACACTGGCAAGAAATCATTAATAATAATGGCAATTATATTATTTAATAAAGTTTATTGACGGTTATAAGAAAAATTTGTATTTTGTTTTATTCCAAAAACGGACAGAACTTTCCAGTAGACCTTATACTTATTAGAAAATCAATATGGTTTTTTTCAGAGACCTACAGTTTTCATTCTCCTTAAGATTCTTTTTCCATTTCATCTACCACACAATTATTTCATTCAAGTTCTACATGAGGGTTTGTTTTTATTGTATATTAGTGTGCAACATGAATTAGTTCTATGAAAGGTGTAAAATTCAGATTTTAACATTTCTTTTCTACAAGCAGATTTAAAAATATATATATATGGCCAGAAGCATTAATCTGAAAACCCAAACCAATTCAAACAAAAAAAGGATAAACAAGTATTTTCATTGTCCAAATTTTCAAAACAGCTTTACTGATTGTGCATATGTTCTTGCATATATTATAAACCCATGAAATCATTACTAAAACCTACTTAATGAACATATATCCATCCCAAAGTTCTCTTGTGCTTCTCTATAATTTCTCCATCTTGCTCAACACCTCTCCATCCCTAAGGCAACAATTTATCTGTTATCACCATAGATTAGTTTGAATAACCGGTAATCATATTTTCATGATATTGTACAGCATAAACTTTTTTGTATGCTTTTTACTCAGGTTATTTTAAGGTTCACCAACACTGCATGTATCAACAGTTTTTTTACTTCTTATGAATAAGAAGTATTCCAAAATTCTGCTATGCTTTTTTAATCAGGATTGTGTTGAATCTATAGATTAGGGGAGATGAAGCATCCCACAATATTGAGTCTTCCAATTCAAGTACACGGTATGTATTTCCATTTATTTATGACTTCATTAATTTTTCTCAGCAATGTTTTATAGTTTTCAGTACATATAGGGCTTACACATTTTTGCCAGAATTATCCCTGAGCATTTCATATTTATGGTACCATAAATGGTTCTGATTTCTATTTAGGTTTTCAATTGATCACTGCTAGAAATACAATTGACTTCTGTACATTGGTCTTGTACCTGTAACTTACTAAACTAACGTTTTCTACAGATAACGATGGCATCTGTAAAAAACAATTTTGCTTCTTCCTTTCCAATCTATGGCTGATTTCTTTTATTGTCTTACTGCCTTCACTAAAACCAAACAGAGCAATATTCAATAGAAGTGGTAGCATAACTATCCTTGTTTTGTTAACTGATTTTGGAGTGAAAGAATTCAACTTTTCATCAAGTGTGGTGTCAGCCTGAGATACTTTGGAAATACCCTTTTACATTTTGAAGTTCTCTTTTATTCCCTAGTTTGTTGATGATTTGTTTCAGGAATGGATTTTGGCAAATATTTTTTCTGCATCTATTTAGATGATATATATTTTTTAAGTCTATTAATATGGCAAGTTAAATAGATTTTTTAATATCCTGTGATAAGCCCCAATTGGTTATATTAGCCATTCAATATATTATTGATATATTTTGCTAAAATTGTGTTGAGAAATTTTGCATTATGAGAAATATTTGCATGATAGTTTCTGTCTTAAAATGTCTTTTTCTAGTTTTTGGTATCGAGGTAATTTGGCCTCACATGAGTAGGGAAGTTTTAACTTCTGTTCAGTTTTCTAAAAGCCTGCACAGAATTGGTATTATTTTCTTCTTAAATGTTTGGTAGAATTCACCAATGAAGCCATCTGTATCAGTATTTTTGTTTATGAGGATTTTAACTACAGATTCAATTTCCTTAATTGATATAGGGATACTCATGTTCTTTATTTCTTTTTGAATAAGCTTTGCTGATATGTATCTTTCAAGAAATTCTCCACTTTATTTTTATTGGCTTAAGGTTGCTCCTGGCATTGCCTCATTATTCACTTAAGAGCTGTAAAATCTGTAGTGATGTCACCTTTCACATTCTGTATGCTGATAATTGGTTTTTATTTTGTCTGATCCGAGATAAAGGCTTATCAGCTTTACTGATCTTTTCAATGAACCAGCTTTTGGTTTCAATGATTTTCCACTGTTTCTGGAGTCTGTTTCTTTTTTTTTGTTTTTGTTTTTTACAGAGACAAAGAGAGTTAGCCTGACCAGGCGGTGGTGCAGTGGATAAAGCGTTGGACTGGGATGCCAAGGACCCAGGTTCGAGACTCCGAGGTCACCAGCTTGAGTGTGGGCTCATCTGGTTTGAGCAAAGCTCACCAGCTTGGACCCAAGGTCGCTGGCTTGAGCAAAGGATTATTCAGTCTGCAGTAACCCCCTGGTCAAGGCACATATGAGAAAGCAATCAATGAACAACTAAGGTGTCACAACGAAAAGCTAATGATTGATGCTTCTCATCTCTCTCCATTCCTGTCTGTCTGTCCCTATCTATCCCTATCTCTGACTCTCTCTCTCTCTCTCTCTCTGTCTCTGTGAAAAAAAAAAAAAAAAAAAAGAGGGCCCTGGCCAATTGGCTCAGTGGTAGAGCGTCAGCCTGGCGTGCAGGAGTCCCGGGTTCGATTCCTGGCCAGGGCACACAAGAGAAGCGCCCATCTGCTTCTCCACCCCTCCCCCTCTCCTTCCTCTCTGTCTCTCTCTTCCCCTCCCGCAGCCAAGGCTCCATTGGAGCAAAGTTGGCCCGGGCGCTAAGGATGGCTCTGTGGCCTCTGCCTCAGGTGCTAGAATGGCTCTGGTTGCAGCAGAGCAACGCCCCAGATGGGCAGAGCATCACCCCCTGGTGGACATGCTGGGTGGATCCCGGTCGGGCGTATGCAGGAGTCTGTCTGACTGCCTCCTCGATTCCAACTTCAGAAAAACAAAAAATTAAAAAAAAAGAGAGAGTCACAGACAGACAGGAATGGAGAGATGAGAAGCATCAATCATCAGTTTTTCATTGTGGCACCTTAGTTGTTCATTGATTGCTTTCTCATATGTGCCTTGACTGTGGGGCTACAGCAGACCAAGAAACCCCTTGCTCAAGCCAGCGATCTTGGGTACAAGGTGGTGAGCTTTTGCTCAAACCAGATGAGCACGCACTCAAGCTGGCAACCTCACGGTCTTGAACCTGGGTCCTTTGCATCCCAGTCTGATGCTCTATCCACTGCGCTACTGCCTGGTCAGGCTGGAGTCTATTTTCTTTATTTTCACTCTAAACTTTTTTTTTCTTCTTCTTACTTTGATGTAATTTGTCCTTCTTTTTCAAATTTTTTAATGAATAACTGAGATCACTGACTTGAGACCTCTTTTAACATTTACCTTAAGAGCTGTGTATTTTTCTCTACATACTGCTTTAGTGGCATCTCACAAATTCTGAAATACTGTGTTTTCATTTTCATTCAGTTCAAAATGCTTTCTCTAATTTCAAATGATTTCTTTAATGCATAGGTATTAAAATGAGTTATACAGTTTCTGAATGTTTGGGTAATTTCTTGAGATCTTTCTGATATTGATTTTTAATTTAACTCCATTACGGACTGAAACTACACTGCATAACTTGAATCCTTCTAAATTTATTGAAACTTGATTTATGACTCAATATGATCTTGCTAAATGTTCTACATTCACTTAAAAAGAATGTGCATTTCCTGCTGTCATGTGGTGGAGTATTCTGTAAACATTAATGCATCAAACAGATTAATGATGTTGTTTGAATCTTTTACATCCTTATGACTTTCTATCACTTACCAGTTATTCAGAGAAGGGTACTGAAATTTCCATCTGTAACTCTCAGTTTGTTTATTCTTCCTTGTAGTTCTATCAGTTTTTACTTCATATATTTTGAAGCTATGTTACTGGGTATGTGAATGCTTAGAATTGTAATATACTTTTAATTAGCTGACATTTTTATAATTATAAAACAGCCTTTTTTAATGTTATTTATTTTATTTTAATTTTTTTTTCTGACGTTGGAAACGGGGAGGCAGTCAGACAGACTCCCGCATGGGCCCGACAGGGATCCACCCAGCATGCCCACCAGGGAGCGATGCTCTGCCCATCTGGGCTATTGCTCTGTCACAACCAGAGCCATTCTAGCGCCTGAGGCAGAGGCCATGGAACCATCCTCAGCGCCCAGGGCAACTTTGCTCCAATGGAGCCTTGGCTGCGGGAGGGGAAGAGAGAGACAGAGAGGAAGGAGAGGGGGAGGGGTGGAGAAGCAGATGGGCACTTCTCCTGTGTGCCCTGGCTGGGAATCGAACCCGGGACTCCTGCACACCAGGCTGACGCTCTACCAGTGAGCCAACCGACCAGGGCCTTTATTTTAATTTTTTTTTAGATTTATTTTATTTATTCATTTTTAGAGAGGAGAGAGAGAGAAGTGGGGGAGGAACAGGAAGCAGCAACTCCCATATTTGCCTTGACCAGACAAGCCCAGAGTTTCAAACTGGCGACTTCAGCGTTCCAGGTTGATGCTTTATCCACTGCACCACCACAGGTCAGGCTAAAATGACCTTCTTTATTCCTGATGCTAGTCTTTGCTATGAAATCTACTCTGATTTCAGGCACTCCAGCTTTCTTTTGATTAGTAGCAGCCAGGCATTCTTTTTCCATATTTTCACTCTATTAGTATCTTTTACTTAAAACAGGTTTCTTATAGGCAATATATAATTGTATATTGCCCTTTCATCCTAAAAACCTCTGCCTTATAACTGAAATGTTGAGACCATTTACACATTTAAATGATTACAGATAGGCTAAATTTAACTCTACTACTTTGTATTTGTTTTCTAATTGTCCATTCATTATCTAGTTTATTTTTTTATTAATCTTATCATCTTTTGTTGGTTTATTACTTATAACTATAATTTGTAGTGTTTGTTTAAATGTTTGGAGTACATACTTTTAAATCATCAATGTCTATTTCTAAGTAAGATTACCTGACAAAGAATATAAGGCTCTCACAGCCTTTGTGTTATTATTCTACCATGTTTTACCACCACATCTGCTATAAACTCCACAGAACATTAAAATTATTTTTTCTTTAAACAACCAATTGCTTAAAGAGATTTAAATACTAAAAAAAATTACATAGTTACCATTTTAATGCTCTTCAGTCCTTTGTATGGATTCATATTTGTCTGTGACAATAACTTTCTTCTGCATAAAGGACTGCCCTTAACATTTTGTGCAGTGCAGGTCTGCTGGTAATGACTTCTTTCATCTTTTATATGTTTAAAAAAAGCTTTATTTTGCCTTTGTTTTTAAATATTTTTGTAGATATAGAATTTTAGGTGGAGAATTTTTTATTTCAGTATTTTAAGTATGCTGTCCCATTGTTTGTTTTACTTACACTGTTTCTGACAAGAAATTTGTCATCTTCCCTCCCCCCCATATTAAATGTGTCTTTTTTTTTTTTTTTCTAGTTGCCTTTAAGATTCTTCTCTGCAACCTCGCTGGAGTAATTTAATTATGATAATTATTGATGTAATTTTCATGTTTCTTTTTGGGGGCGTTCATTAATTTTCTTGGTTCTGTCAGTTTAAGCATTCATCAATTTTGAGCATTTTCTGACCATTATTACTTCCAAAATATTTTTTTCGGCCATCATTCCTTTGATTATTCCAATTACATGTATGTAGTAAACTGGAAGTTGCCACAAAACTCAATAATACTCTCCTATATCTTTTACCCTTTTTTTCTCTGCATTCCACTTTGAATAATTTCTATCCCTATGCTTTCCAGTTCACTAATCTTTTCCTCTACAATGTCTAACCTATTATTAATCCCACTGAGAATATTTTTCACCTCAGATTTGTAGTCTTCACCTTCAGAAATTCTATTTGGATCCACATCTCTATTTAACATTTTGAATCTTTCCTGTAGCTTTAGAAACATATGAAATTTACTCATAAGAACTGTTTTAACCTCCTTGTCTGCTAATTCTAAAATTTATAGGTTCTGGGTAGATTTTGATTGATTGATAATTCTTCTCATTATGCTCATACTCTCCCATTTGTAGGAAATTTTTTTATCAATAATTACATAAGGTGTAATATATTGTGAATTTTACCTTACTGATGCTTAGCTTATTTTATATTCTTGTAACTATTGTTGAATTTTATTCTTAAATAAATAATCCTTCTGGATGTTGCTTTTAGGATTTATCTTCTAGGACCAGAGCAGCATTTAGTCTATGGCTATTATTCCCCATTACTGAGGTAGGACCTTTCATAGTACCTAAACCATTGCCTCGCAGATTATGTCATTCTCTAATGTGGTTTAAAGGAGCAGGCATAATTCTGGGCTATTTGTATTCTGAGTATTGCTCCTTCTAATTCTTTTGTGTGATTCCTTCTTCAGCCTCAAGTAGATTATTCACATGCATATACTGATATTATTCTGCAGAAATTTTAAAACAGATTCTCTGTACAGCTCCAGAGTTCTAATATCCAGCTTTCTCCTCTCCAGTATTCTGCTGTAAAAACTCTAGCCCTCTTGGCCTCCCCCGCATCTCAACTCTATCTCCTCAATGTAAGGAACCTGAAAGGCTATGCCTGGGTTCTCTAAGTCTTCAGCAGAGTCTGGAAAAACTCTTGAGTAGCAAGCTGATGAGATCTAACAGAACCCTTCTTTTGGGAGTCACTATCTTTTGTCACCTGATATCCAATATCTTGAAAATCATCGTTTCATATATTTTATTCTGTTTTTCAAACAGAAAGCTCAATTTTGTTTTAAGCACTATGAGTTGTGAATATCAAATTCTAATTTTAGAAGATCATCTACATAAAGAAATTTGGGTGTATAAATTGAAAGAGGTACAACATGAAATTTATATACTAAAAATATTTCCCTAGGCTATATAGAACAAAAGAATACAAAAATAGCAAATATTCCTTTCAGTCACTTGGTAGGATGTATCTTATTATCAGTCTCATATGGAACAATATAGTTCTAAAGACTGTAAATATATTACTTTTTGCAATGTTGTGTCTCTCTTTAAAAAGTTGTGGTTAAATACATTCATTTTAAGATTATAGCACTTGGGTTCAAATCCTACTTAATCTATTAGACGGGTGAATTTGAACAATTTTTTTTACTTCTGTGCCTCGGTTTTCTTACTGGTAATAAACATTTTAGATAAAGGTATCTTTGGGTTAATTCTTCTAAAGCTCTTATCACAGTAAATGTTCAATAAATGTTACTTCCCCCAATATTAGAGAATTTTACATTGCAAATTAACACTAATAACTTGATCTGTGCACACATGAATTGCAACTTGAGTGAAAACATTATACAAACGTAAAAGATCCACTGCAGTGATCTCACTGACATGTAATGAATTCCTTTGACTGGTGTCTCTGCCTTCAGCCTCTTCACCCCTCTGCTGCTTTTTGTCAGCCAGATCACCCTTCACAGAGAACTACTTTCAAGGACAGAAGCCCTTCATAATCCCGCTCCCCAATCCTGAGCAGAGGGCAGCCTCTTGACTCCGGCATTTCAGACTTGTATATGAAAGTCCCGGTCTATTTTTCCAGCCTCATCTCCTACTCTTCCTGTTCATTAACTGTGTCATAGCCATACTACTGAATGAGGACTTTTATTATATCTGCACTTTTTATCACCCTATTTCTTCTACTTGGAACCCACAAGCTTATGTAGTCACATACATAGTGTACTTACAAATATGTATTGCATTGTGTGACGTAGAGGGAACACAAAGCAATTTTAAGATAAAAATCTCTGCTCTTCTCTGGGTCAAGCCAAGTAAATGAACGGTCACAACACAATGATGGAATGGAACACATGAGAGGTATGATAAAAGGAAAGTATGCCTATTTTTTTGCCTGAAAAGCAAGGTAAGGGGTGAGGTGGGGTGCCAAGAAAGCTTCACAGAGGAACTGACCTCTGGACTGTTCAAAGACCCCTCTGATCTATTTCTATTAAATTTAGCAATATGCAACTCTACTGATTACAAGTACCTCTGGAAAAATAAATTCTACATATATATTAGTTACATTGTGAAATGCTTAGAACCAGACCTTGCACATAGGAAGAAACTAACACTGAAGAGACCAGTTAAATAGTAACTACTGACAGCAACATTGCTATTTGCAATAGAAATACATCTAAATAAGATAGTGTCAAAAAATTCCACTGCGTGACATATAAGATTGTGATGATATACAATATATTTCAATTGATCTGCATGATCACAAAAAATAAATCCATGAAATTAAACAATGAAATTTATATTGTTCACAACTGATGTACCCTGACTTGAGACAGTCCCAGTGATCCTGGAGCAGTCTTGTTCATTCATCAAGACAATTTTGTCAGAGACAGCACATCATATCTTGGCTTTCTTTTTCATAATTATAGCTTATCATTTATGGAGCAGTGAAATCTGTGCTAGACACTGACTAGACAGTTTATCTCTCATTTAATGCTCATTCCAGGAACGTGACTCTCCTAAAATACACTATTTATTCTGAATGCTTCCACTCTCTAAGAAAAAAACATTAAACTTTACTTGTATGTCTTATTGTTAAAAAAATCTTTTTATTCCCCATTCAAAATCTCACTTTCGAAAAATCCATTTTGAATAAGCCAGCCACCATATCTTTTTGGAAACTGAGGAGTCCAGTTAAAATAGATTAGCATTGCCCCTGCCTGGTTAGCTCAGTGGATCGAGTGTCAGCTCGGTGTATGTATGTCCCGGGTTTGATATCCATTCTGGGCACACAAGAGAAGCAATCATCTGCTTCTCTCTCCTTCCCCTTTTCTCCCTCTTCCCCTCCTGCAGCCAGTGGCTCGACTGACTCAAACATGGGCCCCCAGTGCAGAAGATAGCTTGGCTGATTCGAGCATTAGCCCCAGATGGAGTTGCCAGGTGGATCCTGGTCAGGGCACTTGCAGGAGCCTATCTCACTATCTTCCCACCTTCCACATTAAAAAAAAAAATTGAGAGACTAGCATCAATGATTATCATTTACTGAGTGCCAGGTGTTACCCTATATATATAATTTATGCCTCACAAAATAATTTAAGTTTGACATAATAGACACCTATTACAAATGCAGAAACAGGGATCAGATAAGGCAATCACATTGCTAAGGTCACACAGGTCTTACTATTAAGTCTTGATTCTGATTACATCCTGTGTTCCTAAAACACAACAAAGACGCTTAGTGGATGCCTACCATGTTCCAGGCACTCCACCTATTAATGTATCCAAAGCTTAACATATTATTGCTTTTAATCATCCCAATAAATCTATAAGGTAACTGTAGGTCCACAACCCATTATCTGAAACCCTTGGAGACAGATGCTATTTACAAATTTATAATGTTTGGGATTTTTGAAATTTATAGTGTATATTAAATAAATTCTATCCCCCCACACATGCACCTTTTATTATTATTAATTACTTTTGGCTAAATCTTACATAACTTTCCATTATATTTAATTTGTGTTTGTATGGTAGCTTTGCCCACTTTCCACACCTTTAATTGTCTTCTGACCTGATACTGAAACTGGGAACAGGAAAGTATTTACGGAATTACACAAATATAAAGTGTTTGAATATTTTAATTTTGTATTATAGATTTCCTTCCGTCTAGGTAGATAAACCAAAAACAAACAAAGAAATATATAAATAAGGCCCTTAGAGCTGGCATAAATGAAAATACTGCTTTAATTCAAAATAATTTCATAAATAAAGCATCAGGGTTTAAGACTGTAAACACATTCAGTCTTACTGCACAGATCTAAATAGCAGAGGCTGAAATTGAAGAATGAGAAATAAAAACTCTCACCTCTCCCTGATCAGATCAATGAATAAACTGATTTCCTCCCAAACTTAGACCCTTCCTTTACACAGAAAAGCATCTCTACTCCTGCTATTAGCATTGCATCTCCCTCTTCTATTATTTCACTTTCTTCTTCCCATCCCTTTCTTCCAGCTCTCACTGTCTGCTTTTTCTCTCTTGTTTTCCTTCCCTTGTATTCTTAATGGCATTCAAGATAAGGATGTCATCTGAGCTAGTGCCAAAAGTTAAGTTCTCACAGATCTTTTGGTATTTCTCTGATGCCCATTTAAGGCTAAGTTTAGCTTAGAGAGTGCAAGGTTATAAAATGTTCTTAACAGCCTCCTGAGTGCAGAAATGTGTGTGTGCGCACATGTGGGCGCTTGTGAGTTTGACATCTGCAGTTGGTAACATGCTCTCTCTATTCCTTGTCATTTCATTCTCACTAAATCTTCAAAGTGCAAAGAAAAGGAGGGAGATATCTTATTTCTACAAAACAAATTTCACCACAGTGACTGTAATGATTGGTAATTAATTATGGAGTTTAAATGATGTTATTTAGAATAAGATTCAATCATAGTATCAATATAGGAAGATCAATTCCTTAAAATAGCAATAAAAGAATTAGTCAATTACTGTTTTCCCATTAGAATGAGTTTTATTTTTAATTGAGATTAACTTCAGGAAGACTTTTCTAATTTTATCTTAATCAGGAAGCATTTCTGAGTTCTCCCACAAAATTGTTCTTACTCCATTACAGTATTTTCTCTGTTGTATTACATTTAATGTTTAAAGTACATGACTAGTTCTGTTCTTTAAAGAGATCATTTGCTCCTCATTAATAGTCTAATTATTAATAACCACTCAACTGATATTTGATATTTATAAATAAATACAGTCACACTCCTATATGTTCTAACTTGTTAAAAAGATAAAGCAAAGTAAAATCCCAAATCCCAAAAGCACTAGGGGGAAAAAAAACCGATAGATTTTTATAAGATCAGTGGATGGGAAAAGGTTTTCTAAACACAATACCAAAGGAATAAACCATTAGGAGCATTTTAGAGGGATTTAAATATATTGAAAGCTTTAAATTCTCCCAAGCTCAACAACTCAGCAGCTAAATTTCTGATATATATCTTAAGAATAAAATCACAGAGTTAGATTTATCTACATAACTTTTTATCATGGGATTTCTAAAATACAAAAATCCAACAGAATGAGAAAAAAACCTAGAAATGACTCTAAATATCAACTAATAAGAAATATAATTAGAGCAGGCAGCTCTCTCACAGTAATTGAGTTTCAGATCTTCAATCAGATTATTTGATAACCTCCTCCTGTCTTTGTACTCCCAATGATACCAGAAGTTTGACCTGGGCAAAGTTTCCTCATCTGTAAGATCAAAAAAAATAACCTTACAAATATATGGTTGTAGAGAACACAGTGGCCTCACCCTCAGTGCAGCTTTTACCATCTCTAGCATAGTATGATGTATCTCATTACACAAAAGGAAAAGCAGGATAGAAGTACTTTTCATGTGACAGCAGATTCCAGTAAGAATGGAAAAACCCTATCTTTGTAAACACTGTACATGCAGTAGAAAATAGTCTATTCTACAAAATGTTAAAAGTAATGCATTCTAGCGGAGAAATTATAAATAACTGCATTTTCTTGTTTTATCTTGTCTTATTTTAAAATTATTTTATAATAAGCACGTGCTACTTTATGTAAGAATATTATAATGAAAGAAAATTCTTCTAAAAAAGTACTGCTCTGCATTTCTTGGAGGTATGAAATTTATTGTATAGAAGTCTACATAACGGCCCTGGCCAGCTGGCTCAGTGGTAGAGCGTTGGCCTGGCGTGCGGAAGTCCCGGGTTCGATTCCCGGCCAGGGCACACAGGAGAGGTGTCCATCTGCTTCTCCACCCCTCCCCCTCTCCTTCCTCTCTGTCTCTCTCTTCCCCTCCCGCACTGAGGCTCCATTGGAGCAAAAGATGGCCCGGGCACTGGGGATGGCTCCTTGGCCTCTGCCCCAGGTGACAGAGCGATGCCCCGGATGGGCAGAGCATCGCCCCCTGGTGGGCATGCCGGGTGGATCCCGGTCGGGCGCATGCGGGAGTCTGACTGCCTCCTTGTTTCCAGCTTCAGAAAAATACAAAAAAAAAAGTCTACATAATACCATCCTGTTCTCTCTTCATGCTCCCCTGTGTTCCTGGTCACACTATTAATTTGCTATGTTGCTTGGGTGTTCATAGGCTGAACAAATCCACCCTGCATACTTTGTAATAAATCGCAAGATCATGGGATTTATGTTGACTAATAAGTGTATCAATTATTTTTGAACACACTTGGATCTGGTGTACATAATTCCCAGAAAATCAGGAAAACCCTGATTTGCCTGCTTCCACTCTTGTTCGTGGTGAAGCGGCACAAACCGTGAGTAGATTCAGTAGCTGCCACAGTTACTTTACCTCCTGAAATGTGGGTGAACAAACAAAAATGCACGGAATAACTCAGAAGCTTATGATTAGACTTCATGTTCCCATAATGCAAACCAGAGTGGTAGACCGTGACTGACTCCTAGAGCAGGGGTTGATCCCTTTCGGAAGCATTACCACCATCATGTTCCTACTGACCTAGGCAATAAGGGCAGTGCTATCCATGTGAAATCTGCAGACTCGGCAGGTGTGTGATAATGCACAGCTTGAACAATCAAGACTGACAATGACAGCCCGTGACTGGAGGCATTCAGGCAGAGGCTGAGTCACTCCTTCTCAGCACACTTTTTGTCACTGAGTTCATGCATTAAGTTCTCCAGCTGAATGACTTTATGAAAGTAACCCTGGAGGCCCTGGCCGGTTGGCTCAGTGGTAGAGCGTCGGCCTGGCGTGCAGAAGTCCCGGGTTCGATTCCCGGCCAGGGCACACAGGAGAGGCGCCCATCTGCTTCTCCACCCCTCCCCCTCTCCTTCCTCTCTGTCTCTCTCTTCCCCTCCCACAGTCAAGGCTCCATTGGAGCAAAGATGGGCTGGGCCCTGGGGATGGCTCCTTGGCCTCTGCCCCAGGCGCTAGAGTGGCTCTGGTCGCAACAGAGCGACGCCCCGAAGGGGCAGAACATCGCCCCCTGGTGGGGAGAGCGTCGCCCCCCTGGTGGGTGTGCCGGGTGGATCCCGGTCAGGCGCATGCAGGAGTCTGTCTGACTGTCTCTCCCCATTTCCAGCTTCAGAAAAATACAAAATAAATAAATAAATAAATAAATAAATAAATAAATAAATAAATAATAAAAATAAAAAGTAACCCTGAAGGAAATGCTTCCATTTTTCATTGACATCAAGGCTTGAAAGTTTAGGTTTTTCTAAACTTTAACTTGGGCAACTTGATCTCACTTTTTCTTTTCAATGTAGATTCAGATTGTTGAAAAAGAACTCTTAACAAAGTCAACAAATTAAAAAGTAAATCTCCAATCCTCCTTTTTAAGGTACCATTTACTGGAAAAATGTACATTTTAGAGACAATTTCACTAAGCATAAAGGTATTTGAAATGTTACCTAATTTACGCCCTTTTTAAAGGAAGTCATATTTAAATGATACAAACAATTTATGGGAGTAATTCCTACATAATTTTAAAGAGTCTAGAATATATTTCTAAGAGCTGATCCTTATACAAGGTCCAAAGAAAGTTCAATTAAAAAATGAGAGGTTTCATCAATCACTTTAGTCAAAGAAACTGAAACAGGAACTTTGGGCAGGCCTCATTTATGATCAATTAATCATTGTATTATATATTGTCCAGAAATTTCTTAGGTAAATTCATTTCTTGCCTGCCCACCCTCTCTAAGTTCCTACTGGTAAATAATAAGATATATGTTAAGTATTAGAAGAAAGAAAACACAAAGTCTTGGTATATAATGCTGATTCCATTTCTATGTTTTTTCAGTATATAGAGTATTAAGTGCAATATTTATCATTTTTTAAATGCCATCTGATTGGAAAGAGATGCAAAAAGAATTGAGTGCCTTCATGTGCCTTCAACACAGCTGATCTGTCTGCATGTTATAATCAGCACGTGGCCACAGAAATTTTTCTTTTTTTTTTTTAATGATAAGTATAAAAGGTCATTGTACATATCAACAAGAGTGAGAAGAGTACTCCAAAGAGGTTCTGCTTACCCGGCCCCAAGATTCAAGTTAAATACCACAATCCTGCCAGCCATTAGTTACCAGCAGTCTCTGTCTCCAGTCCGGAAACCAGTCTGCCAGAAGCCCAGATAGCTGGAAAAGCAGCCATGTTTTATCATACAACTGATCCCCAGAGGCCAATTAAGAAAAAAAAATTATATGTCTTCTACATTAAGGAGGAAAAAAAATCCCTAACTTTACAAAAGTCTTTTTTTTAAAGAACACAGAGAACATATGCTTTGAAATTCTGTAATTGAAAACAACCCAACACCAACTCTAAAGGTTAAGAAGGCGCATGAACCTAAGTCACTAACCTCAACGTAAGTTATTCCTCTTGTATCTATGCAGACGATGTTTTTTGAGAAAAGTGCTGGACTCCACTTTTAGTAGGTTTAGCTGTTATACATTTAAAATATTTAATTGAAAAATCTTTTAAAGGCATTCAAGTTCATGGTTGCGATCTAAGAGTGGAAATTACTAACTCCTTCTTTGAAAGAAATGAAGTTTTAGAACTTTCAGCTGAAGGGTAGTAATTCAAAATATTTTTAAGAAACAAGCCCACATTTTAAAAAATATCCTTCAGGCCAATTTGTTAACTAATTAATTTTGTAATTTCTTCTGAAAACATGCTACTGTACATGTAAAATATACGTAGGTCTTTATAGGACTCCCATAAATTTAGTAAGGACTAACAAATCTAGTGAATGAATAACTGTTGAAGAACAATGATGTAATGCCTTGGAAGCCTCTGAGCTAAAACTACCCAATTCCTTTGCCAACTGAACTTGAAGTCGGCTTCAGGGTGACAGAGCTGCAAAGCTTACATGACTTCCAGAAAAATGAACATCATCTCCACCAATTATAATTATGTTTGAAATTTTAAATTTAACTATTTTCCATTCTATGGTATTTAAATAAACTTAACATCATCTAGAAAATTTGTGTTATCCCATTCTTAACAACTTATCTTTTTATGCTAACATTTCATAATTAATTTTTCTTGCCCAAATAAAAACATCTGGTAAAGACATTTAAATTTATCCGAAGTGTAACTATAAACTCTGTCATTTGTGGAATGTATTTCAGTCTCAATAAATCTCAGTTACCTTAGGAGTAATATAAATATCTTTATACATACATACATATATATAAATATATATATATAAAACATATATATTAGTTAAAAGGCTGCATACATCTTATTTTTTTAACTTCCCCAATTAACTCTAACTTCTCAGTTTCTTCTCGAGTTAACCTGAATATCAAGATGATATTTTTGTCAGAGTAATGAGTTTAATTTTCAAAGTATAAAGTTTCTTTGCAATTCAAAGCCTTTATACATACATACATAAACCATCACCATTACTTATCTATAATATTTCATATATGCTAAAGCTTTGCAACAAAGAAAGTTCCATACAATTTTAGATGCTGTGACAAGCCCTGGAAAAATAGTGGATGTATATAATTATGAATGATTATGAAATAATGCTTTTAGTTTAATCTTACCTTTACTCTTATGGTTCAGTGCTAAATAGTTATTTATCACATTGTATAAGGTTTAACTTATTTGATATACTGCTGGCACCCAATTGCTACCAGGACATTATTAATAGTTTACTTAGTACATCAATACAGGGATTTTCAGTAGTCTACTGTAGGTCATGAGTTTAACTGCTAATTCAAATTATGGTAAATTGCTTTCATATTGGCTTGGCTGATCATTTAAAGAATAGAGTGGACAATGCTAGATGCATACCCAGCATCCATTACCCTACCCCTTTTCTCCTTTCAACAGAACATCTTCTAAGTTCAGATACCAAACTCTCCCCTCCACATGACTTTGGGGAAGCTGACATTATCTTTTGCTCCAAGGATAGGTCCTGATAAGTCTGCATCAAACATAGTATTAAAACCAGCCACCTTGCAATGGACTGGTTCAAAACTAAAGCTTAAGCCAATCAACGTATGGAATTCTTATTGGCCCATGGTTAGAAGAGAAATTTTCCCTCTCTAGATGTCAACAGGGAAGCATGTTGCCTCAGTTAATACTGTCATTCCTTTTACAACCACAAAGAATTCCAGGGTAGGGGAAAACTCACACAAAGGAGGACAGGACCAGGAGAAGCACAGTAACAGTGGGAAAATCTTGATCACATCTTACCGAAGCTCACTAGCTCTGCACTTTTTGTTATGCAATATAATATAGTTCCATTGCATAAGGCAATTAATACCATTTTTGTTGGTTTTGTAGCCAAGAATATCTTGACTTTATTTTTTTTTAATAAAGACAGAGCTCCCAACAATGACTCTCAATTTCAATTAAGCACATAACTAGAATATGCCTTCAGTCACTCATTCAAAATTACCATAGAGACAGCCCCAGATTTGGCCTCTTGAACTAAGGCCACTCTGGTGGAAAAAAAACTGGACACTTGTGTTGCTATTATTTATATTTCAAAATCTTTCCCTTCAAGTGATAGACATAACTAAAGAAAAATGAAAATATTACTTCATGTGAAGAGTTCTCATGGGATAACAAAAATAATTAAACATTTTTACAATAAACTAAACTTCTCCAAAGGGAAGTTCTCATTTCTCTTTTCTTACCTCTTTCACACTGTGGACCAGTGAATCCATAAACACAAGCACAGCGGTTGGGTCCAATACAACGTCCACCATTCTGACATCCATTTTCACAGACGGCTGCACAGAAACACAGCAAGAAGCTCATTATATAGCAAATCCCCAAGCACAATATAGCAATGTGGCGATGCAGCCAACAGCAGATCCTACCTCCAAAACACGCTACAGCTCACGTTATGCATTTAATAAACACTTAAGTGTATAGTGAGACAAGCCCTTCACACTTCGTGTAAATCACATTATTAAGCAAGTGTCTGATAAAAAGTTTTGTTTTTAAATCACAATCACAAGGACTAGCTGGTTCTAATGCTTATATAGTTGGAAAATAACTTAAGTCTTTCATTTCAGCTCAATTAACAACATAGTCTATCTTCTATAGTTAAGGGGTGAGCAAAATATGGGGAAATATAGGAAAAAGGAAGAAGATGCTTGCAGAAAAGGGAGAAAGAAAGGAGGAGGAAACATGATATGGAGAAATAAAGAGGATAGAATGGTAAAGCAAAGCAGCAAAAATCAGGAAAGAAAAAGAAGGCAAAAAGAAGCAGGAGTGTTAAACAAGGAAAGGGCAAAACTCGTATGAAAAATAGGGGAGAGATATCATCAATTCAGCAATGGAATACTGAGAGAAATAATTGATGTGTAGAGAGTACGTGCAGGTTGTAGAGGAAAGAAAGGGCAAACCTCACTGTGTCAGCACAATAAGTCCTTTCATAGAAAATTAAACCCGCCATCCAAAATTTTTAAGTGACGATGACAAACACATGCAGACACACTTTCACTCCTTCACACTGGGGACAGGAGGCCAGGATTCGGCATTCAGCTGGCCCTGAGCAACCCAGGGGGCCAGAGCTGAACCTGACCAGCTCCTGCTGCACCTCTGCCCATTGCACCACCCTCAGGGTAACTCAGCTTGGTGGCCGAGACCCACGACAAGAAGTCTCCGAGAAGATCACTTTTCAGATTCCTTGAGAGTAAGTATTCCTGTGAACATACTGACGATAGCTGAATTCCAGAATCATGTCCTCTCCAAGAGAAAATATTGGTACAGAGAGCTGTCTCTTGATCCGCCCACCTTTTTGAACAGAAACAGTGTCCTCACAGATGAAGAGTAGGATTGATTATATATACTCTATAACCTGAGCCCAAATAGAGTTGAAGACTTTAAAGGGAAGTGAGGGGGCAAAATATAGTTCTGTGCACTTCGAGTGAAGTAGATATAAAAAAGGGGAATAGAGGCCCTGGCCGGTTGGCTCAGCGGTAGAGCGTCGGCCTGGCATGCAGGGGACCCGGGTTCGATTCCCGGCCAGGGCACATAGGAGAAGCGCCCATTTTGCTTCTCCACCGCCACCCCCTCCTTCCTCTCTGTCTCTCTCTTCCCCTCCTGCAGCTGAGGCTCCATTGGAGCAAAGATGGCCCGGGCGCTGGGGATGGCTCCTTGGCCTCTGCCCCAGGCGCTGGAGTGGCTCTGGTCGTGGCAGAGCAACGCCCCGGAGGGGCAGAGCATCGCCCCCTGGTGGGCAGAGCGTCGCCCCTGGTGGGCGTGCCTGGTGGATCCCGGTCGGGCGCATGCGGGAGTCTGTCTCTCCCCGTTTCCAGCTTCAGAAAAAAAAAAACAAAAAAAAACAACAACAACAAAAAAGGGGAATAGATATAAACTTATAAAATTAATGTTTATATTTATTATAAAATTATATTTATTTTAAATATTTATTTTGTAATATATAAAAATATTTGTTTTATAATATATTTATTATGAAATTAAATATCAATAAATAAACTGATATTTAAAGATGCAATCAAGCATGTGAATACTGAACTGGATCACCTATCATTCAGAATGCTCAGAATGGCTTTTGTTTTTCTGACAGTAGCAAGAACAAAACATACTCTGTAAACAAAAGGTACCTTCGTCCTAAAGCATCACTGTGCCAATGACCTTAAAATTCTTTGTCTGCATCAGGCTTTGCTCTACGGCAGGAATGCATGTACACCCATACAAGTGCATCTCCCTAAGGACCACCCCTCCCTGCCTCTGCATGTGTCCCATGGAGCACCTACAAACGATCACGGCCTTGAAATATGGGTCGGGCAGTAAATTAGATGACTAAATATACCGGATAAACGAAAGGGAATAAAGGTCATGAGAAAGATGGGGATGGACAGGAATGCTGGAAGAAAACAAAACCCTGAAAGAGAACTCTCAATACTAATTCCACAGAAACAATCGCCAAGGTTTGAAGTTTTCAATTACTGAAAGGATGCAGTGCAAAAATGTAGGACTTGTCTAATGTGATTAATTAGAATGTAAGGGATTTTCTTTAAATACTATTCAAGCCATAGGAAACCTAAATGAAAGTCACTGCCCCAGATATGCTCTTTCATTAGACGTATGCTAGCCTTTAAGACGTGAATGGGAAAAAGCATTCAAGGCTGACACTCAAGATCTATCTCTGGGTAAGTGGACGAAGGGCTTCCCTCAAGGTTTTCCAAAGCACAGCTCCTACCTGTTAGGTAGGAGAACAGGGCTGGATAAGCCTTGAGCCTGGAAAGAGCTCATCCAGTAGAGATTAAGCCTACCTGAATTTAGACTAACAATGCCTCCCTTCTCATTCAATTTTGGGGGGGGAAGGTGGGTTGGAAAACATAGGTATAGTTCATAAAAATGTTAACATACGACATGGTTTTATTTTATTTTGTTATTTTAAATAAATGAAACATTTTTAAATTTCTCAATTTTAATTTTTATTCTGATAAGTATCAGTAGATACCACCTATTTAAACAAAAGATTTTCGGGAACCTCAATAATTTTTTAAAAATGTGAAGAATAAACAATGAGACCCACTGATGTAGCCATGGCTTGTATTCCTGGCTCTCACATGAGAGTGAGTTCTCAGGACAGGGACCAGCAGTGTTTGCCTTTGTCCCCCTTGTCATCCATTGTAGTATTTGATGTAAAATTCTGTAGTATGCCAAAATTTTGCAGCTTTTTTTCCCCATTTTGGGGGGAAGCAGAATGATTCAGTGAACAGATCAGGAGTTCTACTCTCCCCAGTATCTTAATCTCACCTTTCCAATCCTCAGCCTGTAGAACAGTGCTAATAGTCCCTACCCCTAGGATTATGAGGACTAAATAAAGTGATATATAAAATAAAAAGCATAGTAGCTACATATTAAAGGAGTTCTCCAAACCGTCCTTCCCTTTCTCTTTTATACTGCAGAGTATTTGTATGAAAAACATTATCTACAGCTCCCAAACTTTACACTGAAGAGCAACAGCAATAATAATAATAATAATAATACATATAAAATTGGAACAACATAAAAAGAGGTAATTTTCCTTCTCTGAATAAGTTATAATAAACTTATTTTACAAAGTAACATTTCTGTAACAGAAACAGAAATTTATATTCAACTGGAGTTGGAGAGAAACTTGAATACACCTTAATTTCCACCACGGAAAGAATGCTGACCACCCAAGATGAAAACATGCTTACACCTAATATGAGACAAAGCAAAAGGTAGGAGAGGAGAAGATATACTACAGATGGAAATACAAAGCTGGATTCTCAACTGCCTACCCCAATCTGGGGAGAAGGCAAAAGCATGCTGGGTCACGCTGGTCAGCCTGTGAAAAAGAACACTGGTCATGTACTGTAGAAACTTGAATCTCTTCAGTCAATAAATATTTCCTGAGCACCTACTTTGTACAAAGAATTATGACACGTATATGTCTTTATTAGACAGCTTCCTGTACCACTAACACAGTACAGACATTTGGACATATTATGGCTGTTACTTTTACACAAACAAGTTCGATAAAAACAGCATACTAAACCAGGTTAAAACAGTAAAAGGTCAAAGAAACAAAAGCCTATTGTTTTGACATGGGACAATATAATTCATACTCTATCTTCTTTGTCTTTCGGGATACCAGACTCTCCGTTTCTCCCCTATTTCACTGTCTACTCCTCTCACTCTTCTCTGCTGCCTTCTCTTTCTCTTCTCCTTCTCAAAATGTTGGGCTGAATCAGGGCTCTGAATTCAACCCAGTTTTCTATTTATACCAACTTTCTAACAATCTTCATCTAGGCCTATTATTAAAAGATTATCTATATAAAAATTCAACCTATATTATCCCAAATTCATTCCTCCTATCTCTGACTTCTCTGCTAACATCTGAGTTCATAGATCTTTCCACTTGGGGGTCTAACAGACTTCTTACTCAATCCAAAACAGAACTCTTGATATCCTGTGTTCTCAGCCCCACATGATCCCCACTCCAATCCCACCCCTCCCTCCATCTTTCCCGTATCAGAAACTGACATCACCATTCAGCTCAGAGCTTCATCAAAATCCCCTAGTTGGCACTCAAATCTTGGTTTCTTCTTTCTTACCCACCACACCTAGTCCACCATCAGCACCCACTTTCCTCCATAGAGTCTACATCCAAAATACAAGCTGACTCCAAGCACTTACCACAGCCTCAGCTACTACAGCATCATTCCCCAGAGCCACTGCAGTAGCCTCCTCCCTGGCCCTTTCATTTTCTCTTGCCCTTTCCATAATACAGTTTCAACACAGCAGCCAGAATGATGTTTTTTTAAATGTCAAATTATATCAGTTTATTGCTCAAAATGCCCCAAAAGCTTCCTCCAATATTGGAGTATAGTCCAAATTTCTTTCCTTAGACTATAAGGCCCGACACCCTCATCTCTGAACTCGCCTCCTACCATTACCTCCTTCCCTCCAACCACATGTATCCAATCACATGGGTCTTCTTACTGTTTCCAAAATATATGAAGTCTGTTCCCACCACAGCTCCTTGGAATTTGCTTTTCCCTCTGTCTAGAACCCTTTTCCCAGAGATTTAAAAGCACAGGCTCTAGTCTGTGTTCAAAGCCATCTTCTCAGAGATCACCAAGGTAAAACAGCAGAGAGCCCTGGCCAGATAGCTCGGTTGGTAGAGCATCATCCTGATATGCAAAAAGGTTGCTGGTTCAATCTCCGGTCAGAGCACATACCGGGACAGATTGATGTTTCTCTCTTTTTCCTCTCTCAAATCAATAAATGAATTCTTAAAAATGATAAAATAAAATAGCAGAGAAATAAATGCTTATCCCAACTCGGACTCTCTCCCCTTCACTCTGATTAATTCTTCCAGAATTTCTCATCACCTAATCTGTACTTGCTTTTCCACACACTTGTTCATTATCTTCCTCACCAGAATACAAGCTCTGTGAGGCCAGGGCATCACCTCGTGCGCTCACTGACGTACTCCCAGAACCTTGCAGAGTGTGATTAATTCTTCCAGAATTTCTCATCACCTAATCTGTACTTGCTTTTCCACACACTTGTTCATTATCTTCCTCACCAGAATACAGGCTCTGTGAGGCCAGGGCATCACCTCGTGCGCTCACTGACGTACTCCCAGAACCTTGCAGAGTGTGGAGCACACGTATTCAATACACACGGCTGAGCAAAATACAAAGAGTGCTTTCTAAGGACTGCTTTCTATATATCTAGGGAAACACATAAGCAGTTTAAATGTATTTTATGATTCCAATTTTTGCAAACAAATTTTCATAATTTTCTGGATTCACAAGCTGAAAATTGTTACATCTGCTTCTTTAGTCTCAGTATAGTAACCCTCTCTATATAAAACAACTTAGAAAGTATCTTTCTTAAACCACTTCTTGAGCTGATATGTACTAGTTATCTTACCTTTACCTGTTACTGGCTGACCAACGAATTTTGTCCATTACATATTCTGCTTTGTCAATTACCATATGTTCCATTACCCCTGAGATAAATGTTGGGCTAGGACGGTTTCATCCCACACTATATTTAGAGAACAAATTTTCAGGTATAAGCTGCTGTTCTGACCCAGTGCCTTCTGCTTTGACCTGATTGGAAAGTGGGGTAACATTACTACTGTCTGACAAAGGGACAGCGGAACATAAAAGCACCTCCTCTAGAAAGGAAAACTACCTGTCAACCCCCCCTTCCCCCTTCTGTGGGAGGAGCAGGGAAAGGACACGCCTCCCACAGCCCTTACTGCAGAACTTTCAGGAAAGCACGTACACTCACACACCCCAGACAGGTACAGCAGCTGGATTCAGGCTGAAGGTGGATAGTTTCAGGATCGGTTTGAACAAATACTCTGAGAAATGACTTGAGGCAACGTTCTTCCCCCTTTAATGTGAAAGTCATTATGATTTTTTGCCCCTATAGGGCAAAAAGCTGAGTTTCAAGAAGGGCAACTGTGTCTCTTCTCTGGCCACTGAACTCTGTAAAAGGTATGATCAGATCTCTTAATGCTTCCGTAGGTTTAAAGAAAGCTACAAATCTGCCTGCTTATAAATGTCATGCTCATAATAGACTTGTTTCTTTTTTATGATTATAAACTGAAGTCTACTGTATAAAATTTGGAAAAACCTGAATGTATGAAAAAAACAAAAGAAAAGAAATCATCCATGAAAAGTGAAACTTAGCTAGAATTGCTGTTCTCTGTTGTCCAGCTCTTTCTTGCTCTCCCCTGGCCAGCCCTAACCGAAAGAAGTTATTACATTGGCAACCCCTACTTATTCCAAGAAAACTGGCCTCAATGCACTGTGTTCCCTTAACTACTTTAACACTCCATTTCCCTAACTTCAGTCAATCTCAGATTACCCTAACAATTTCTGCCATACTTGACGGCCACCTGCACCAGGGGCCTGCACACTATGACCCGCAGGCCAGCCCTGGCACGCTGCCCGCCTGCGCACTGCCCTGAGCTGCCGGGGCTTCACACTTTCATGTGGTTGAAAAATCAAAAGAAGAATATTTTTGTGACAGTGGAAATGAGATGAAATTCAAATTTCCGTGTTCCTAAATAGAAGTTTTGCTGAAACACAGCCAAGCTCCTTCACTTACCTGTTGTCCATAGTCACTTCTGCACTATAATGGCCGAGTTCAGTAGTTGGTCTTGAGCACAAAGTCTAAAATATTTACTATCTAGCCTTTATAGAAAAACGTGGGCCTAATCCTGACTTTAATAGAATGTTTTTCTTTAAATTGATTTACTATTTATTTAAAATCATTTTAAAAGAGAGCTAGGAGACAATCTTAAAAAGAACGTTAACAACCACAAGGAGCTACCACTTCATATTGATTAGGACACCTATTTCTCTCTCTCTCTCTCTCTCTCTCTCTCTCTCACACACACACACACACACACAAAGGCTTTAATAATTATGTTAACAAATGTCACCCCAATAAAATTTAATTTAATAAAAAAGAAATAACAAGTGTTGGCAAGGACGTGGAGAAATTGAAACCCTGTGTACTGCTGGTGGGAATGTAAAATAATACAGCCACCATGGAGGACAGTATTAAAGCTCTTTAAAGAATTAAAAATAGAACTACCACATGATCCGCTTATGGGTATATGCCCAACAGAACTAAAAGCAGAGACTCAAATGGATGTTTGTACACTCATGTTCACAGCAGCATTATTCACAAGAGCCAAAAGGCGGAAGCACCTCATGTGTCCATCAATGGCCCAGTACATAAACAAACTATGGTATATACAAAAAAAAAGGGAGTATTATTCAGCCTTACAGGGAAGGCACTTCTGATACGTGGTATAGCCTAGATCAGGGGTCCCCAAACTGCGGCCCCCTGAGGCCATTTATCTGGCCCCCGCCGCACTTCCGGAAGGGGCACCTCTTTCATTGGTGGTCAGTGAGAGGAGCACTGTATGTGGAGTACTGTATGTGGCAGCGCCAGTGACAAATATGGAACCGGACATTGACCATCTCATTAGCCAAAAGCAGGCCCATAGTTCCCATTGAAATACTGGTCAGTTTGTTGATTTAAATGTACTTGTTCTTTATTTTAAATATTGTATTTGTTCCCGTTTTGTTTTTTTATTTTAAAATAAGATATGTGCAGTGTGCATAGGGATTTGTTCATAATTTTTTTTATAGTCCGGCCCTCCAACAGTCTGAGGGACAGTGAACTGGCTCTCTGTGTAAAAAGTTTGGGGACCCCTGGCCTAGATGAACCATGAATAAAATTATGCTAAGTAAAATAAGCCAGCCACACAAAAACAAATACCATCCGATTACGGCTATATGCAGTACCTAGAGTAGTCAGAGCCTTAGAGACAGAAAGCAGAATGGTGGCTGCTAGGAGCCGGAGTGAGACAGAAATGGGAGTTAGTGTTTAACGGGCACACAGTCTCAGTTCTGCAGCGTGAAAGGGGTTCTGGAGATGGATGGTGGTGACGGCTGCACAACAGAGTGGAGGTGCTGCATGCTCCTGGACTGTACACCTAACGTGGCTAAACGGAAACGTTTCTGTATTCAACATTGCACTACAATTAAAAAATATTAGCTGCAACAAAAATAAAATGAATTTAATTTAAAAGAAGCTAGATATTCTTGCACACTGAAGACTCGTTATTTTCATGTTAAAAAAAAGTTGATGAGCAATTCTCAGGGAGGCCTTAAAACTTAGCAACAGAACTAGATTCTGCTTCTGATGAAATGCAATAGAAGTGAAAAGGACTAGCCTAACCAGGCGGTGGTGCAGTGGATAGAGTATCGGACTGGGATGCGGAGGACCCAGGTTCGAGACCCCAAGGTCGCCAGCTTGAGTGTAGGATCATCTGGTTTGAGCAAAGCTCACCAGCTTGGACCCAAGGTCACTGGCTTGAGCAAGGGGTTACTCGGTCTGCTGAAGGCCCACGGTCAAGGCACATATGAGAAAGCAATCAATGAACAACTAAGGTGTCGCAACGAAAAACTAATGATTGATGCTTCTCATCTCTCTCCGTTCCTGTCTCTCTGTCCCTGTCTGTCCCTCTCTCTGACTCTCTCTCTGTCTCTGTAAAAAAACAAACAAACAAACAAACAAAAAAAAGAAGTGAAAAGGACTGGCTGACAATTTCTGATTCGAGTTTCTTTAATGTCCTTCCACTCATGCACACTAAAAAATATGGGTTCCCATAAGAGTCTCACAGTTTGGGAAACACTAAAGTATTCCGCAGTGTGTCACAAATCCTGGGGCTACAATCCTTACATCCTCACCAAAGTGTTATTTCTTGATTAGTACAGGATACTCTCCAGAGACTGCAGATAAGGGCATTGCTTGGGTAAAGGTCCCTCTTTCACAGTGACATCTGATTTCTAAAAACAGCCATCTCACAGCCCTGTACTATACTATGGTATTAAATAATTAAATATATTTGAGCAAAGGACAATTTATAAAATTGGCCCTCCAACGGTTAATTTTGGGATATCCTAAAAACTCATATGGAGAGGGAAAGAGAGAGAGTGAGAGAGAGAGAGATCAAAGCAAAGCAAACTTCACTATTTTTTCCAGAAAGGTATATGTGTTTTATGGAGATAAAGAAAAGGAAAACAAGTAAATATTTGCTGATGCTATGTGTCAAATTTGACAAAGGGCTAGTGGTATTCAACAAAATCAATACTATAAAACAATTTTTTTTCAAGTTAGAAAAAAAATATTACAGATAAAAATGACAAATCCAGTGGTAAGGTATAATTACCACATAAAATTACCTTTCTAAAGGCTCAGAGGCTTCAGAAGACCTCAAATTACAACTTAGTATGAAATACCCACTAAATCTAATCGTTTCTAACAAACCAAGTCCGTTCTCATGTTCCTTACGTTGTCCACAGTACGTTCCGATATATCCCTTCTGGCACTGGCAATGGTCCTCGGCACAGGTCCCTCCGTTCATGCACCTAACGCTGCACTGCTGAACTGCAACGGACAGCACAAATATGAACATATCAGTGGTCAAAACTGCAGCATCTCTGAGAGTTATGAAACCATACTAAATATCCAATTCAATATATTTTATAGGAGTAAATTATGACCCAAGCATATCTGTATTTATTTGTTAGAAGTGCACACACGAGCGTATCTGTTACGACACATGCTATTAAATATGTGTTTAAGATATACTACACTTTCAGTGTTAAAGGAAATAAATAGAAGGGAACCATATCCTAAGATGCAGGAGACAGACAGCATCCATTCCGAATGCAGGGGCTAAGCACCTGCTACATAAGATCAGTGCTCCGCTGTCAAAACGGACTTGATACCCATTCTCATGGAGCTTACAGTCTCATAAACAGAACACGAAACACCACCATGTCATTGTAGATTGTGTTAAATTCTCTGAAGGAAACTGTGTTGTAAAGAATAGCTTGGAACCAGACGAGACCACTCTGACGCAACATTAAACTGAGTTCTGAAGGACTAGAGGAGTCGTGCTCGAGAAGTACCGAGAAAGAATCTCACAGGGAGGGACCCACCAAACCAGAAGGCCTTAGGATAATAAAGGGTTGTCACTGAAGAACCAAAAGAGTCACATGGTTACAAAGAGACAAGAGCAAGAAGAGGAAATCTTAGAGAAGCAGGCAGAAGCCAGCTAGATAATGCAAGGCCTCCTCTGCCGTAGAAGGGTTTGCATTATCCCAAATGCAACCGGTAGTCTTCAAAAGGATATAAATAAGACAATGAAGTGACATGATTTATATTTTTTAAAAATTACCCCAGCTGCTTTACAGAGAACAGATTTAACCAGGGCAAGATTAGAAGCTAGGGAGCTCATCAAGAGGTTACTGCAGGAGTCGAGGTGAGAGGTGACTATGGCTTGAACCACATGGTAGCAGCAGTGAGGGAAAGAAGATGAACTTGAAATACACTTTCCAGTAGAACTGGCAGTTCTTTAAAAAAGAGCTGATGTGAGAAAAAGAGAAGCAGTTACTTAAGTACTGGATGGATGGCAGTGCCATTTGCTGAGACAAGAGACACTGGAAGAAGTAGACAGTGGTCAGCAATGAATCAAGAGTTCCATGGGACCATGTTTCAGAGCCATTCAGATGGAGATGCTGAATAGGAAATGGAACACGTGAATAGGAGGCTCACTGGAAGTGTCTATTCTAGTGATAATGATTATAAGTTGGCGACATCTTGGTAGTAGTTGAAGACATACATGCAAATGAGCTTATCCAATGAGGACAGAACTCTTGGGAATACCAAATATTGAATGAAAGGCTAATGAAGAAGATATAGAAAAGAGACTAAAAAGTAATAATCAAGAAAAAGAGGATTGCAGGCCATTAATATGATGTAAGTGAAGGGGAAAAAAAGCACTTCAAGAAGACAGTGACTAATGGTGATTGGCTGTGAGTGATGCTTTAGGGAGGTACAGCAGGATGAGTACTGGAAAGGAAGGATAGAAAAGTTCATGATGGAAGGGGTGTGAGTTTTAGTGAAGGCTAAATAAAAATTCATAGATTCCCTACTAAATTATATACCATAAACTAAGGGTGGGTCAGGAAATGTTTAGCTTCCCAGGTAGAAAAATTAAGCAAATTTTTTTCAGGATTAGTTTTTTTTTCCCCCCTGAGGGTATATATGAGAAAAATAAAAAATAGAATAATGAAAATATTGGCAAAGGTTTCTTCCAGACAATCAGACAATAAAGGTTCAAAACAGGAGTAAAGGAAATTTGCTGAAAAGTCTCAATGAATTTTGAGTAATAGGTTTTAAAAGGTTGTGAAAATAACAGATTATTTTCAAAGAAAGTGGAACTAGAGTTTTAACCAAAGGCTTAATCAGAAGACAATGACTTTTACTATATGAACCTTGAAACTTACATTCCTTTGTCAGAGGAATTTCCTATGAGAGGAATGTTAAAAGTGTAACAAATTCACACTAGGTTAAGGCAGATTTAATGATTCATTTAATTATTGAGCAATTAGATAAATAATATCAGCTTCCTCCTTGTTATGTTATCTTAAACACTGGCCTAGAAGATCAATCCTGGACCTCAAAGACCCAACACTTTTTATTTGGGTTGTGAATAACACAATCATAGTCCAAAATTACAGTCACCTCACAAAGCTGTTGGGAGTTAATATGTGTAGAGCAAAATAACAATATATGTGAAGCATCTGGTCAGTACACAATAAATATTTGTTTTCTCCCCCATCCTCTTATCTTTTCATTTTAGTTAACACAAAAAACAGGGTATGTGTTTCAGGAGTTGAGCCGAGGCAATAGAGAGAGCCTAGGGTTTGAGTCTATAGGTTTAAGCTTCAGAATACCTGAATTCAAATCTGTTACCTTGGTCAAGTTACTTAACTTATGTGTGCCTCAATCTCTTGTCCTATAAAATGGGGTAACAATAGTATCTCATAGTGTTCATGTGTGGATTAAATAAACAATGTAGTCAAACACTTAAAACAGTACTTGGCACTTTAAAAACCCAGAAAGTTATAGCTATTATTCACAAAGAATTACTTCTGCACTGAACCCAGGTTCTTTCACTGCAGATATATAGCTTCCGGACCAGGAATAAAACATTTTCCTTAACAAAAATCATTACCCTATTACCCCTTAGTTGTTGGTGGCAACAACTAAGCCACCCAAGACTTTTACTTCAAAGATTAATAAAGACTTAGTTAGTGAGGAAAATAATCATGGATTTACAGCCTCAGTGAAAAGGACATTGAGAATTTATTCAAAAGCATAAGGAGGATGCAGTAAATAAGGTCACATAAGAAACTTACTTGATTTTGATCCACAGGTCGGTGATATTTGGCCACTGGAACAAGTACACATGTTAGGACGGGAACAAAATCCATCTCCACAACTATTTCTACATATTGCTGTAGAAAGCACAATAGGAAAGTAAATGAGTAATTAGGTAATAAACTATAGTTTACAACACAAGACAGCTGTAGTTAAAAACAATAAATCCAAAAAACTAAGATATAAAAGATGTGATATATAATGTTTAATTTCAGCTATGCAATGAAATTACTAATTATAGCCATGAGAACAAGTCTCACAAGTATCCTTATAAGGCGTAAACAAATGAAGGTATTTCAAGTCCATAATGCTAATTGCTGAACTCTCCTATTAATACAGGTTATCTTTGCTACTCAAGGAAGTTTATATGCAGAATTGACCACAAGAAGACGGTCTTGGTTCTAGGAAGCTGGGAGGGTTGAAGAAACCCAGGTCCTTCATACTCACAGAAAAACACAGCCCACTCTGTAAGGGACCCTCACATGAGACAGGGAATGTGAAACCGGCTGACTCGAAGACTCCAGGCCCCAATGACTTGGCCAAACCTCAGGGGTTCAATGCACATTCCTTCCCAGCTGGTATCTGACCTGCACCATCATCAATCTTTGTTCCCCTTAATAATTCCTTCTCTCCTTCTTCCAGCCTTTCTTCTCCCATATAGTCTCCACAACCTAGCTTATTCCTGCTGCTCAGAAAAGCGGCTCAGACATTTTGATCGAGGGAGAGTGAGTCAAAGCCTCCTGCAGCTGTGACCCCCAAGGTATGAGGGTCATCACAGCAAAGAATGTTAGGCTCACTGGCATAGCACATACTATGGTTCCTCAAAATTGTTCGCTCAGTACATTCAAATAAAAAGCCCCTCCCATATTTAGAGTCAGTTCTTTTAGGAACTGAGAGATTTAACTCTATACTTACACTTGAATTCTCTCTTTATGCACAAAAGTTATGCTTTGATGCTCCAGGACTAGATGCATGAAGACAAGATGAGGATAGAGAGCCTGGGAACACCCTGAAACCAGCTATGAACATTCATGCCAATGTGCACATGTCTTGGGCTAGGGAGGGATCCCACAACTTTCAACAAGATCTGAGAGCCCCAATAATGATAAAAGTGAGTTCTATAGACGTGAACTAACTCAGTTAATAGGTTTCTTCTCCAAATTGCCTTTTGGAGAATATGGCCAGCATTTCCATTAATACTTCCTATAAATGAAATGTCATAGATCATGTAAAGATAGAGGACTGATTTTATTTAGGCCAGAACATGGTTCCTATCATGCAGCTGATCATTCTTAAAATGTACTAGAGTTTCTGATCACCTAAAACTTTCCAGTGAAAATTTCCAGTAATACATTAAGATATTACTCTTTTTCAAAGCTCCCTCATCCACAGCAGGTAGACATTTTTGTCTACGCCTAGGTAATATACAAAATGTTCCTCTCCAGGTCCTAAACCCAAAGAAGGCCTGATACGCTGGTGATCCTCAGACAAATCCATGTCGTGGTCACAGCATGCGCACTACATCTGTGTCTACACCTGTCCCTCATACAATCTCACAGAAACCATGAGATCCAGAAATACCACAAGGAGAGGGAAAGAAGACAGGAGTGTGGGGATTTCAGTGATGCTGGGAGCAGGTGAAAGCATGGTAAGGAGTATACGGTATGCAAGAGGTCTGAGGTTGGGTTCTGATTCTGTCACTGATGCACTGCGAGCTCAGGAAGTGGGGGAAACACAGTTTCTCCAGGTTTAGTTTCCTCATTGGTAAAATAAAACTAAAGGATTACACTGGAGTGTTCTCATCCCTCTGCAGGTCTCAAACGTTATGATTCTGGGCCAACCCCTTCCCACTGTTACTCCACTGATCAAAATGCCCTTCATAGCATAATTTCACAATAAATAAATTAATAAGCAAACTTTTCCATTGCTTCATGTTCTAACAAGATTTAAAAAAAACAAATGGAAAGTGAAAAAGTCAATTCCATCCTTTTGGAAACAAATATTTGGAAGCTTGGAAGTACTTCAGTGATCTTTGCAGACCACAGTTAAGAACAATAACAACAAAACACAGAGATAAAATCAAAATGCATTAGGTTTTCAGTAGTGTGAGAAATACTTTCCTTTTAATATCTTCTTTTCCTCATAAAGACTAGTCAAGGCCAAAAATTAAAATTCTAGAAGTTGACATTAATATTTATATGTTTCTATAGAGAATGAATGGTGATGTACAAATGTATAAGAAAATTAAACTTTGGTCCTCATTTTTTATTTGCATTTCACTTACTCTCTTTTTGTAAGCTGTCTCAGTGCTTTATTTTGGGTAATGGTGGAAAGTCAATAAATATAAAAAATAATTCATTATCATCAGAAATTTCTGGAATAAAAATTCTTGACTTAGACTTTATAGTGATGTCAAGTTGTACTTTCATATATTATCATTTTGAATGTCAAAACAATTGGATTACTGATTTAATGTATATTTGTATATTAAATATTAAAAGTTAAAATTTAGGTGAGACTATAAAGGCATTACATTCTCCCTCCCTCTATTTTGTGCACTGTTTTATGCTTTCAGTATTTGAAATATATTCTAACTACACTAATAAATATTTTTGTAGGTATCTCTTGACACAAATGTAGCAAGTATTTCCTGGAGATATAAAGATCATTTCAAGTCCATGCTTTTTACAAATTTATGATACACTTATTTTCCAGTGTATTTCACAAACAACTAAATATTTCACGTAGTAGAAATTCAGGCTATAATATTAACTGTTACGCTATTTCCAAAACTGATCTTCTAAACAAGTAAAGTGCATAATGTTATTCATAAGACCAAAAGTATTTTAAGCATATGTATGTATGTGTATTTCTACTGTAAATATTCTGGAAGGCTCTGTTCTCTGGAATTCCCATTCCACACTGATCCAATAAAATCTGACTTTACAGATTTTCAACACGTACCATAAACCAATCCCTTCTCCTCGGCTGCTCTCCAACTCAATAATGGCAGTCACATTCATTACATTCAGTGAGTCAGACTTTCCGCAATGCCTAAGTCACTCCCAGCTAGTATGGCAGGTGTGTGGTGAGTGACGTTAGCTGTTTTAGGACTCTAGGAACCATGTAAGTTTAAAGCAGACATGGTAATGTCCTACTGGCCTGAAAGAGTAAATGCACCCTCCATAAATGCCTCACATAGATGACTTCTGGGTTGGAGAGAAAAGAATGCAATACCCCTTTCTTTTTAATAAAAGCACAGGCTTATAATCAGAGTGCTTACTTAAAATATTTATGAATCGTTTTACAGAACACAGTTGTTGTTTCCTATTTTGTCTCATTACTGGAGTTGTGGGATTTTTAGGGTAGAAAAAATAATTTAAAAAAAACAGTCTTAAGAACACTTGAGATTTCATTCTTTTGTAAAAACTGTACTGAAAAAAAAATTAAACGTCTATCTCAAACCCACAAAACCAATAAATATAGAGTCAGAGATACCACTTCATCCTTATTATTCCTTGGCTAGTGTGGCTTGCCCTTTTTCTCTGTTCACAGTTGCATAATTATCTATTCCCTGGAGAACATCTAGGTCAATCTAAAGTCAAGATTGGTCCTAAACGAATATTCTTGGCTGTGCTATATAAACACACAGGAGGCCAGTCACACTTCAGCAACTCACAAATTCACAGGCATGTGAAGTAAGACATCCCATAGTCCATCACTGTGAGGCTGATAACTAACGACTTTTCCAATAGAGCTGGGTATACACTTTGGAAACTGAATACAGTAACCAAAACCTTTAAGGTCGGATATGCAGAATTGGTGAAGTTCACACTTTGAAAATCTGTACTACACTGTGAGATGTTTGGTCTGCAAATCCTAAGTCTAAATGTCTTTTTAAAAAATAAAAATAAAAAGTGAAGCCATTTGGTAGAGTTCTTATTTAAAAAAATTTTTTTAACCTGGGTCAAGTGTAAATTCGTGAGAGTGCTCCTTTCATATCTATGTCGTGTGGCTGCTGAGATGAAACTAGATATAATGGAGTGGTTTTGTGCAAAGGCCTAAGAAAGCTTGATCTTCCTAAGGCCAAAACCTCATGCAGAGTCAAAAGCCAGTTAATTTACATAACCACATTGTGGTCTTATCTGGACTCCTTCAGGAAAAAGTGGTTTTGAGTTATCTAGGGAATTGTTGCGCTCCCCCATCAGTTTGTATTAGTAGACACAGAAAGAGAAAACTTCCAACTATCTTTGAAACCTTTATCATTATTGCCCTTCAACGGATCTTAGAAGTGAAATCTAAGCTGATGCAAACCGGCTGCTTCTTGGCTATCATTCAAATAGGGCCACGTCTTAATTATCATGGCTATGTAGGCACCGGATTCTAAATGCAACTGTGTATCCAAAAAAACCAAACGCGAGAGGTCGGGCCCTGAGATGCTGCCCCAAGCTGCGATCCCAGCCAAGCACTCACGGACAATGCATTGGTTTCCTCCAGGGAGCGTCTTCCATCCCGGACAGCAGTAGGAATGGAACCTGGATCCGCACACGTTGGGCCTGCAATGGACAAGTGAAGTCAAACACACGGAGCGAGGCTGCAGAAACACGTTAGCGGTTTTCATAAGCAAAACCCTAAGAGAGTAGATTTCAGGATAACAAACCAGAACTACACTTCAAATGTTTGGGGCGCAGACGTGGAAATACATGGGCTAGACATTGGAATGGGGGAGGGTCAGAAACGCCTAAACATTACCTTTCATCTGCCCTCCGTTGCTGCCTTTTTAAAGGGCGAAAAGAAGCAGGGAAACATATAATTTGCTACTATTCCAGCCTCCGGATGCAGAGAACAAAGGGAACATTCCGTTTCAAAAATCCTTGCTTTGGTCCCTCCTGATCAACTGTTACTCTGGCCCCGACGTGTCAAGGAAGATGCGTCGAAAGGTGGAACGCTTGGGTTCATGATTAGAGTGAACTGTGAGCCCCGCATACGTCCTCAAACAAAAGGCTCGGGAGCGGCGCCCCCGACGGTGGGGAGCAGGCAGACTCCACCAGCCCGGCGCGGGGCTGACTCGAGCCCTCTTTCCGCCCGACATTCGGAACCTGTTCCTGCACCGCGGGCTCCGCAAACGCTGTGCGACCTGCATCCCGGGGCCTACCACCCACCCGCCGCCCAGCTTCCCCGAGGGAGGGCTTTTCGCCGGCGGAGTTGCGGAGGAAAAGAGGGAGGCGCGCCTGAGAGTCTTGGGGTCTCTGGTGGAGCGGGCCGCGACTCGAGCCGCCAGAATTAGGTTCCGGGAGGGGGTAGGATGGAAACCTGCCAAGCCGAGGTTCCCCGGGTGTGGACTGCCCACCTACCCTCGAAGCACGTCCTGCTGTCCTCGCCTGCGGACGCGGCTCGCTGCCGCGGCGCCCTCCTCCCGGTACTCGGGCACCGCGAACACGCCTTCGGAGCCCGCCACCGCGGGCCGGACCTGTTGCGACGGCGCCTGAGGCCGGGGCGGCTTGTGCTGCGGGGGTTGGGGCTGGCCGGCCGTTCCCTGCGCCCAGAGGGCCACGCAGCCCAGCCACACGAAGTAGGGCTGGAGACACAGCCGCCGCCGTCTCCCCATCTCAGGCGCCGAGAGCGCGCGGACCGTGGTCCGCGGAGAGAGAGCGCTCAAAGACAAAATCCGCGCGGCTCGAACACAGTCAGGGTCTAGCAAGCCCTAGGTCGGTTCCCGAGACTCTCCTGGGCTCGGGCTCCCAGCTATACCGGGAGCCCCGGGCCGAGCGCCGGCCCCCGGCTGAAGGCGGGGCGCGGACTCTAGCGCAGCGGGCGGCGAGGCGCGGTGGCGGTGCGGCCGGCAGCCCCGCGCGGTCCACGTTGCATCCCCCGGGCCACGGCACCGAGCGACTCCAGGACCGCCAGCGGGAGGGGGCGGGAAATTACAAAAGTAACCCGAGCAGCCGCGGCGTAAAGTTACAAAGAAAGCGGACCTCAAAAGGAAAAAAGGGGGGGGGGGGCCTGCACGCAGCGGCTCGGAGGATTCCCGTGCGCTCCCGGCACAGATCTTGGAAAGCTGCAAAAGTCACCAGAAAGAAGCCGGCAAGCAAACAAAAGTAGCCCCTCAACAGGGGAGGATTTATTCCTGGCTCGCCCGGAGTCCCGCGGGGCAGCGATGTGCCTGCGGCGCCTGAGGAGCTGGGCTGAGGTGCGCGGGGCCGGGGCGAGCCGCCGGTGAGAGGGAGGGCGGGAGGCTGGACTCCGGGAGAGATGCGGCGGGCGAGGGCGCGGCGCGGGGGTTTTGAGGCCAGGCGGGGCGCGGGGCGGGCCGGCGGGCGGTGGCTGTCAGTGGGGGCTGGAGCGCAGCGGTCCACACGTGGGGCTCAGCCCCGACCGAGGGGCCGGCGCAGAGTGGGCGGGGACAGAGTAAGGGGGCGACTGGGTGGGGAGGAACTAGGGGAGCCAGGGCCGGGGGGAGGGGAAGAGGAAGGAAGGGGTAGGGTGAAGGGAGGGGAGAGGACTGAGATTGGGGAGAAGGGGGGCAAACCGGAGAGGAAGGCCAGGGCTGGAAGAGGGGTTTGGAAAGAAGGATTGGCGAGCCCGGGTGCGAGAGGAAATGAGCGGGGGATGGGGGGCGAGGTTAGGGCGAGGAGAGAAGTGGGAAAGGGGAGGGAGGGCTGGGGGGCCGGGAGGAGGGGGCCGGGGGGCCGGCTGGAGGGGGCGAGGCTGCAGTCGGCTTTGCTTCCCGTCCCCCTCAATTGGCCGCTAGCTCTGTTTTGACTGCTTGTACAAAGCGAGCAGACGACGGGGGAGGGGGCGGTTAGGGACCGGATTTGGGAAAGGAGGCAGCAGCCCCTTCCCCTCCCCCTCCGCCCTCGCGGGGAGGCGGACTGGGGACCAGGGTCTCTAAAAGTGCCTGGCTCGCAAGATCCTCAGCTGAACTAACCCGCCCGGCAGACAACACAAGTTTGAGAATGAGAGCTGGTCCTAGCGCAGGGACCCGGACCCGGACCCGGACCCAGACCCGGGGTGCGTGAATTCCCAGCCAAGCAGGAATAGAGACTCGCGCGGGAATTGGCTGCAACCTCAATCCAAGAAGGCCAGGCCTTCCCCATCGCCCTCCTACCACCACCTCCCCACCGGGAACGGCGTCAGTCTGAGGGACCCGAAGAGGGGCTGGGCGTTTCCAGATTGAAATGCGCCCTCCAACTCCAAGAGGGAGCCCGGGGGGGGGGGGGGAGCTCGCCGGAGTGCCGGCGCCGCGGTCCAGGGGAGTCAGCGCAGGGGGTGTACTCCAGGGTGACCCACCCCTGTCAGGGCTCTGCAGGGGTTTGCAGCCAGAGAGGAGTTAGAGCCCCAGTGTGTATATAGGAGAGGGAGTGAAGGAGGTGGCGGGGCGGGGAACACAGGGCGAGTAAATGGATCTTGGGGCATATTCTTGATTCCTGGCTTAGACTCCTGATTAATTATTAAACCCTAGCAATTGGTGCATCCAGGCTGGCGACTTGCCTTCTTGAACCCTTAGATTGCCGCTGCACTCACCCGCCTTGGAGGTCTTCCTTTATGCCCCAGCTTTCATGAGGTCTCCACCAAGCCTAGTAGTCTCTCAGTCCATAGCATTTCATAATTAAAAATCAACACCCCTGAAAACGAGGACTGACTGACCATCCAAGCACAGTTTAGGAAATAGTACAAGAGAGCAATGTCTGGATTATTCAGGCCTAGAGAAACTTACTTCAAAGATATGTATACGAAAAAAAAATTTTTTTTCCTGGCCTGAATTGCCCAGATGTGCTACATGGCAGCCAAAATTCTCTGAGAATTGGCATAACTCCCTGTGTTATTTTCCCAATGTAGTCTGACAAAAAGTCTTAAGGTAGTATCCCTTCTTACAACATTCTCAGAAGGCATAAGAAAAAGCAGGAGTCACATAATTTTATGTGGGACATCTATTTGTTTAAATGCAAAAAAAATTAAAGACAGCAAGAGAAGTATTTGTCACACAGTGTGTTTCAAACAAATGAAATTATTTAAACTAAAAGAGTTAAATAAAGTAACTGTCCCCCTGGGTTAGTGTTTTAATCATATTCTTGAAAACATTTAATCCTGTTAAATGGGTTTTCATTTAATACTTAAATGGCTTCATGGTTCATTCCTATCACATCAAAACCAAATGCTCTAAAATTGCATATGCATTTATCTTTTGATATAGCAATTTTCCACTTTTAGAAATCTATTTAAAAGATATACAGGGGGGAAAATGAAATGATGAACACATTAGTCTGTTCACTGCAGCACTGTTAGTAATAGCAAAAGATTAGAACACAAGCTTCCCATCAGTCAGGAACTGATTGAGCCTACATATCTTAATCCATTCAATAAAATACTATATAGTTATAAAAAAGAATGAGGACCTCTGTGTACTGCCATTGAGTGATCACTAAAATATACAATTCAATGAAAAATGAAAGATACAGCTAGAATAGGTAAATGCATTGAGACAGAAAAAAATAAAGGTTCACAAGAGTCAGGGCAGGAGAATGAAATGAAGAATAATTGTTTAGTGGGTACATGGTTTCCATTTAAAATGATGAAAAAGTTCTGAAAATTAATCATGATAATGGTTGCACAAAATTATGAATGTAACTGCTACTTAATTGAGTACTTAAGAATTACCATTTTAATCATATTTATGTTACATTTTATCACCATGAAAAATGAATATGAAGCGATAAAATATCCCCTAATTTTTGTGAGCAGTATACGTCCAAGTCTGGACAATCTATTCTGTCATACTTGAAAGCAAGGAAAGTATCAACAATTAAGGTCATGTCAAAAGGAAACTAGAGCTAACTTGAAAAAGATTCCACTGACCAAAGATGGGATAACTTAAGTATCAAAAAAAATTACTGCCATGGATTCATATATGAAATGTATAAATATTCAAGAGTTTCAAATGATACTTCACACAAAAAAATTGGTCACTTTTGGAGGTAGAGTACAGCTAATTATTCTAGAAAAACTGATAAAATAATCAAACTCTTAACCTGCCTTTGCACGACAGACTCAGACAAGGTATTTCTTAAATAAAAAAAAATCACACAATTGTAAATGCAGAAATGATAGAATTAGAAAAATCATGACTTTGCAAAGTCTAATAAAATAATGGACCCATGCAACAGTTACCAATGGCTGCTAAAACAATTAAGTCAAGGATTCTCAACTGGTAGCCATTTTTTACCTGGGGGACATTTGATGATATCTGGAGATAGTTTTATTGTCACAACAGGGTGGTATGTTGAGTAGGGGAAAGAATGGAAGGAATCATGGATGCTGCTAAATATCCTACAATGTGCAGTTCCCTCTAACAAAGTATTTTGTGGACCAAAATATCAATGCATTTGAGAAATCCTGCATTAGGTGAATAGTCAATGAGGAACTTTTAAATGAATGATCAAGCTGTTACCACCAGAACCTACTAATTAATTGTCAATTTCTGAAAAGCAAAACCACCAGACATTTCTGTCTACTTAAGAGGTACTGTAGAATAGGAGGCACATAAAACCACCTAAATCTGTAAAAAAAAAAAAAAAAAGAAAGAAAGAAAGAAAGAAAGAAAGAGAAAAAAATGAACCTGAACGAAACGAAACTATATATTTTCATCTAACTACCAGTTTCTAGGAATTACGGCAAAACTGAAACATATTAAATGATACCCAGGAACATAGTCAACCAGATCTAGAACATGGCGAATACCATATGACCAATTTTCTTCAAATAGATGACATGGATAGAGAAAAGGAAGGGGCGCTGTTTCTGTCCAACAGCCAAAAGCAATATGTGTACCTTATCTGGGATTTTTATCTGAACAAAGGCATAAAATTACATTTTTGAGGCGATTTGTGTGAGGGAATAGAAGGAATTGAAAACTGGTTAGTAGATATCAGACCTAGCCAGTTGGCTCAAGGAATAGAGCACTGGCCCAGTGTGCAGACATCCCAGAAAATGAAAAGCAACCATCTGTTTCTCTTCCTCTCCCTCTCCCCCTTCTCTCTTTCTTCCTCTCCTGAAGCCAGTGCCTCAATTAGTTCAAGCATCAGCCTCAGGCACAGAATAGCTCAGCTGATTTGGGCATCAGCCTCAGACAGAGTGTTGCCAGGTGGATCGTAGTCCAGGCACATGGAGTAGTCTCTCTCTCTATTGCCCCTCCTCTCACTTAGGAAGGAAAAAAGGAAAGGGGGGAGGGAGGGAGAGAGGAAGGAAGGAAAGGAGGAAAGAAAGGAAGAGAGAGAAAGAAAGAGAGGAAAAGAGAAAGAAAAGGAAATAAAGAAAGAGAAAGAGAGAAAGGGAGGGAGGGAGGAAGGAAGGAAACACTGGTTATTAGATATTAAGGATGTATTTTCATTTTGGGGAGGTGTGATAGTATCATGGTTTTATTTTTGAATACTCTTTTCCTATACTGTACTTAATGAAGTATGGTAAAAGTGGAGAACCTGAGCTTCCACTCCCAACTAACAGTAATGAAGTCTGTCTGCTGGCATGGAATCATAGGAGCTCTAGTAGAGAGTCAGGACTTTTCTCATTGCCCATCCCATGGTGTCTTGGGAAGCCATGGGGAGCAGTATTGAAGCACCCATCTCCCTCCTAGCCAGGGTGGTATAGCAGAGATTTAGAAGGAGTTCGTACTCCCACCCTTGCCCAGCAGTAACATATTGCTCCTCACACCCCAAGTGTGTCAACAGAGGCAGAATTTTAACTAGTAGTAACAAGGCAGTACCCCCTCTCCCCACCCTTTTGCAGTGTCAGAAGAGGCTGCTAAAAGATGATTTAAATATGATTCAAAGTCTCATAA